>NW_027512911.1:2100000-2379463 GCF_048772815.1 Callospermophilus lateralis
CCTTATCTGGTTTACTGACAGCAGTTCCTTTAGGCAGAATGGAACTCATTACTCTGGATACGCTGTATTTTCAGCCACTGAGATTATAGAGGCCAAAGTTTTGCCTTCAGGAACTACAGACCAGCAGGCTGATTTTATAGCATCCACTCGTGCCTGCCTTCTAGCACAAGGCAAATCCCTCACCCTCTAAACTGATTCAGAATATGTCTTCCATATCTTATTATCCCATGCTGCAATTTGAAAGAAGCGAGGCCTACTTACCACCAAAGGTAATGCGATCACTAATTCAGCTCTTATAACCAATCTGATAGAGGCCTCCCACTTACCCACCCAGTTGGGAGATGTCCATTGTAGGTCCCATCAGAAGGACGGCTCTCTTATCACTGAGGGCAATGCCAAAGCTGACCAGGTGGCACGAATGGCTGCTACCACTTCCAATCATGGCCCCCATGGTGGACATATAATGGCCACTTTAGACAGCTCATCTGAAGCCCCTACTTCTTTCAGTAAGAACAAGCATCTTTTCAAGTTCCTTCATACTCTATTCCTTTCCAATTCTCAGTCTTTGACCCTCTTTTTACAGAGTTTCTTCTTCCTCACTCCCTCTGACAAGCCATGCTACAGAATATAGCCTCTAATTGTCAGATCTGTCAGCGGACCAACCCTCATACTCCTTTAAGGCCCAAACGTTTCCCTTCCCAACAAGCCCGGGGACACATTCCCTCTGCTGACTGGCAGGTAGACTTCACCAACATGCCCACAGTATGGCACACTAAATACCTCCTTGTCTTTGTGGACACTTTCTCTGGTTTGGTTGAGGCATTTCCCACTTCCAATAAAAAGGCTTCCACTTTAGCTTCAATCTTACTGACAGACATCATCCCCAGGTTTGGTATGCCCACTTCCCTACAATATGACAATGGCCCTGAGTTTACTTCTAGGATCACACAAAAGGTCTCTCAAGCCCTCTCCTTCAAGTGGCATTTCAACTGTCCATATTTCCCCCAGGCTTCAGGGAATGTGGAAAGGGTAAATCGTACTCTAAAGGAAGTCCTTACCAAATTGACAATGGAATTAAACATAGACTGGCTCAAACTCCTTCCCTTGGCTTTGCTTCGAATCAGAGCTCTCCCTAAGAAACCATCTTTACTGTCTCCTTTTGAGATAATGTATGAAAGACATCTTATTACCCCTGCGTTGGTCATTTCACAAGGACCTCTCACCCGAGATTTGTCTTTGCCTCTCTTGCTTCATCTCCGCTCGGAACTCTGGAAATATCAGGACTGGCTTCTTCCGGACCCAGCCTCCTCTCCAAACACTCCTCCCTTAACACCTGTTAGTCTAGTCAATTATAATACCCCAGAGGAGAAAGGGACTCTTGCCCCAAAATGGGAAGGCCCCTATCCTGTCATTTTCTGTACCCCCACCGCCGCCAAACTCTCCTTACCAGACAACCGTCTCACTCCCTGGAATCACATGTCTAGGTTGAAGCCACATAACCAGGAGGCCCCACATGCTGAAGACAGGGCCACCCCTGAGGAACTCCAAGAATCACCTCCTGAACCTCCCCTTTACTCCTGCTCTCCACACCCATCTCACCCATTTAAGTTGCTGCTCACACGGTTTTCCTTGCAGCCCAATTCCTCTTAAAGAAGGCACAATGAGCTCTCCCAACACCCTAGTCTTCTCTAACTGCTTGTTTTTTGTGCTCTGCTTATTTTCTGTGCTCTGTCAGGACTGGTCTTTACCCTCCTCACCTACCATGCATTTATTCACTCTCGGGAACGATACTCAGAACATGGCATGCAGAAGGTCCGCGGAGTGGATGCAACTACTTGCTTCATCCACAACTGCACCTCTATTTCCCTAAAATTGTCACCTTCAAGGACCTTCGTCCCTGGTAGCTGGAACTGGCCTTTCATTTGCTTCCTTTTTGATCAAACAAAAGACTATTGTCATTGGTGGCCTGAGATTTATAATGGGTGCCCCTATTGGTCATGCATGTTCCATGATGAACGTGGTAGCTATTCTTACCACTCACTCGGTTACCCTGAAGGGTGGACTTCTAGTTACATAAAGTGGCATAAAGGCTCTTCATCCAATAACAATGGATGGTATACTTTAGATAAACCTGACCCCAAGGCCAAACGTTGGGGCTATGTTGAGTTTGCTGTCTATGCTCAGACAATCTCAGTCAGACCCACAGGGTGGATGACTATTGGCCGCACCCTGATTACGCCGCCTAAGGCAACCATCCAGGTAGTCAAACACATTAAGGACTCACAATCAAAACTTCGAGATCGTATCCATAGCTCATCCAAAGAGGATTCAGAGCCTTCAACCCCCTCAGGTCCCCCTCCCACATGGCTCAATTTGCTACACCAAACGTTTTGATTATTAAACTCCACCCGTCTTTCTTTGCCTACTTCTCAGTGCTTTCTCTGTGCTTCACTTAGTCGTCCACTTCTAGCAGCAGTCCCATTATCGGCAGAAAATATTCCAGCAAAACTCTACAATTTCTCTAAAAAGGACAACCCCTACATGTGACACGTATCCCACTGTGGGAAAGTTATTCCACCAATACTTTATTTCCTTTCATCTGTTTCCACCTGCCAATAATGAATCCTTTACCCGTTTGTTCCTTGAGCTACAACACCCCATAGAGCCCTGTGTTTAGGCAACCTGAACATTTCCTCTGGTGTAATGGGTCTTTAAGTACCTCAACGATCAATGTCTCTGGCACCTGTTTCTTGGTTACTGTAGTTCCTCAGCTATCTTTGTATACTCCCACTGAATTCCGACAGTTGGCCCTACCTTCCCGCACCCGTAGGGTAGTCTTTCTGCCGGTTCTGGTAGGCCTCATTTTAACAACCTCAGTGACGAGTCTCGGACTCTCTGGTGGAGCTATAGGTCATGCTCTATGGGCATCCAATGACCTTCAACAAAAACTGCAGGAAACACTCAATACCATGGCTGAGTCTCTGGGTTCCTTGCAGCGGCAGGTTACATCATTGGCACAAGTGGCTTTACAGAACCAAAGGGCAATTGATCTTCTCACTGCAGAAAAAGGGGTTACATGCCTATTCCTCAGAGAGGAATTTTGCTATTATGTTAATGAATCTGGGCTAATAAAAAAAATGTTGTTAAATTGCAGGAATTATCGACCCAATTGCTCAAACATACCTCCTCCAATCCCATCATGGGGTTCTTCCAATCCTATCTTGCCATGTACTTACTACATATCTTGGGGCCCCTTTTTGGGATGCCCCTTTTTTGTGCTTTCTTGCCCTGCAAAATGAAGTGCCTTCAAACCCAACTGCAAAAAATTCCTAATCAAACTTTCAACCAGCTTTTGCTTAGGCACTACCAGCCTCTGATGACCGATGAACCCCCAACATCTCCAAGAGAACAGTAACTCAGTGATGAAGCTCACTACCAGGCATGATGGAATGCAATGGGTATCAGACAGCGGGAGACAACGAGCTCTGAGAACCTCTTAATCTGCCATCCTGGATTCATGAGTCTTTACCACCTTCTAAGATTTCTCATGGCCCTTGGCCTCTTCTATGTCAGTCCCCCAACATGGAACTTCTGCAAAAAATGACATTTCCTTTAATTTTTATCTTCATTCTGTTTTTATTTGCTCTGATCTTCTTCAGGTGCTGGTGACGCCATGTTCAGGCAACGCTTCCAGTATTTCCTAGAGTCTCTGTTACATGACCAGTGGCTGATACCAACAATCTCTTCCATCCAGGACTAGTTCCATGCCATCGACAACTTTGGCTTCAGGGAACATTCATTGACTTCACCCCTACGAAAGTAGCTGTCTATAGCCACTGGGTTTTATTTCTGGCTGCCATGATAATCCCAAACCTGCTCCCTGAGCATTCCTCCACTTCTCTTTCTAGGCCCCACACCACCCCCACACAGCAGGAAGCAGCCGGATCTGACAAATGACGCCCCACTTCCTAAGAAAACAAAAAGGGTGGAATGTTGGGAAAAGAATAAATGGCATCCATACCCCAGAGAAAAAACCCAACATGGCGCCTAAGGACTTCTTCTTCCTACCTTCTTCATTTCTGCAGTGGCGCAAAAAGTTCCCGCCCTTGTGAACTCTCCCGCCAGCGCCAATTTCAAATCTCGCTTGTGGGGAACCTTAGCCCCAATGAGAACTAATTCCTGGGCTCTGGAGCTGATATTTGAAAGAACTTGTCAATAAACGGGTTGCTGCCATTTATCTAAACCATACCATCTCCCCCTTAGTTCTATATAAGCACACAGCTTTTAGCAATAAAATTGGAATTCTCCCGGTGAAGTGTCATTGCGTGGGGAATTATTTCACTCATGTTCAGCAACAGGATATCCAAAGGTTCTCCAGTGCCACCTGGTAATGGGAATTTCAGAAATTTGATAGTATTTATTTAGCCATTTTTGAAGGATGAAGTTGGAGTCACTGTGCGTTTCAATTAATGCAGGAACCATTATGTGGTGAGGAAGCTCATTTAAATGAAATCTCTGGAGAAATCTCACAGGCAAGGCTTCCCAAAAAGTGGACAAAAGGTCACATGAAGCCAGGATCATTGAGGTCTACAATATGAGTTCCATTTGTGTTTAGACTCTCAATTATGGCTGCCAAGTCTTTCAAAATAAAATCATGTGATATCCTGGCTGAGATTCTCACTGCACTGTGGAAAGACACCCTGGCCCTCGATCTCAGTTTTCAAGGCCGCATCTCATGCGTGGCCTCCTAAAATCCCAACACATTTCATGGCAATACTTCTTTGAGGTAAATTCCAGAACTCAGTCTCTAAGAGGAATCATGCCAGAATTCAAGCCCAGGTGGATCCAGTTATCTCTTCCAACCGCCAAACAAATGACCACAATTAAAACCAAACACTCCCACATGGCCCTCATCTTCTTCCATATAGACACTTATCATAACCTCTGGCTGGAGTTTTTCATGAGGGGTGCAGCCCAAGACAGTGTCAAAAATAAGCTCCCTTGCCCCTCATTTGCCTAAAGTCAAGGTGGCCTGGACACCCATCCGGTGAACCAGGAGTGATCAGATAGGCCAGCTGTTAATACTGCTCTGCATCTCCAATTTGAGGCCTACTGACTGTCAGGTATAGATTCTTTATATGATTTGGAGCCATGAGAAAACCAAAAAACCTATGGGTTAGCCTCTGCAGGGCTGTGCATAACTCATTTGAACCAAAGGATCCGTATTCTCACTTGATGGTGGTCAGGAACCTTACAAATGAATGCGAGAGACTTCATTCACAATAATTGCTCTTTTGGCCATTTTGGTTTTGGATGCACACATGGGATCTCTCTTTACATCCATCAGGTGCTGAGAATCTAAGCCACAACCTCACACAGGGCCAAGAGGCTGATTCAGACAAATCCCTTTCCAAAGCAATTAAGCAAAGAGCCACAGGTGATGCCCATTCATTTCCATTTGAAAACTGTTTTCTTCAGGCTTCACAAAGGGGTGGCCTGAGGCAAAGACCTTCCTGACATTCAGGGAAACAGAACAATTGATAAGCAAAAGGCCGAAAGCATGGTTTCTCCACTGAGACTTTCTTGGTCACACTGATATCTGAGTTTTCTGAGATGCTCGCCATTCCCTTCAGCTATCCAGGACATGGCAATGTCACAGAGCTTGGAGGTGGTACATATTTTGGACACAAAACCATGAGACTATTCTGGAGAGTGGCGAGAAATCTGGAAGAAACAGGAACTTAGGAAGGTAGCAGGTGTTGCCCATGGATAAGGCAAGCTGCAGTCCATTCATAAATTGGACAGGATGAATGCCGGGAATCTTTCTACTATACAGGACATATCAATTGTTGCATTCTATTTTCTAATGTCTACAACCACGGACACAGTTGGATACACAGAAATAGAAACACTTGCCTTGTCCAACGACTTACTAGAAGAAGACCACTCCAAATCAAACAAACCGTCTTTCCTACCTATTCTCAGATCATGAGACAAAAACACAAAATAACACCCACCCCACATAGACACCTCCTTCCCCCATGTAACTCTGTGACTATCCGGAGTTTCCTCTGAGTGGTGGGCCATACTATGTTCCCCCAAAATGGCCTGTCCTATCTCAGATCTGGTCTCCTTGGCCAACTCTGTGAAGTTGTCAGGAGCCTGCGGTGAACCACTACCTACTTTCTCAGGAAAGGCCCCTATTCAGAGCTCTCCTGGTATTTGGCCATCCTCACATATGTAGGTACCAAGAAAGACTGACACTCTCCTTGGTAAATTCAAACAAGTGAGCCTACTGGGTCTGGGACTGGACTGGCTCCGGGTGCCTGGCTTCCTGGATCCCAAGTTAAGAGAGTTCCATAACCAAGGAAGTGAGGTAGATCACTTCTTCAGGAACTGAATGAGGTCATTGCCTTGACAACCACTTAGTCCTAACAGTTGCTTTCAAGAGTCCCATGAGATGGAGGCTGCCCCTACTTCCTGTGACACTTTCACAAGTTAGAATGGTATATAAACCATGGGCACCCGGGAACAGCTCTCCACCTAGGACTGGTTTGGTCCATCTTCTCTACATTAAGAAGAGAGAGGCTGATTCATACACATTACTTCATGCTGACAAGGTTGTTTGCCATAGAAGATGACTTTTCTCTCTCAGGTCTTTCGTAGCTGCCTACATCTTCTCAAGGGATCATTTCTGCATGGACCTTTGATGTTCTCAACAGGTGGAACATGCCCTACATTCCTGTATTTTAAGAGCAACCCTGTCCCTGCTGTTCTGTAAAGTTCGATTGAGAGAACAGTGTATGGTTTGGGTTAGTAACATGTTCAATTTGGGGTTAGGAATCCTTCTGCATGCCGAATAATGGTATTGGGAAACTATGATATTTACAAGAATATATAGGTGAAATATAAGTATAAAAACAGAAATCTAGGGAAGATATGAAGTCCAGAAGGGCATTGGGCCCTTAATTGGTACACTTAGCTTTGAATTATTTTCTGCAAAAATGTCTCAGATAAATCTATATACAATGGCATAGGAGCTTGTACCTTGGATGATTGAATGTCGAATAGAACATCCACTCCAAAAGGGATTGTCGGTAGGATTAGAAAGATAGTCAGTAGGTTTACAAAGAAGAGTGAGAATAGGATTTAGACCAAAAGTTCTTAAGCAATAGGGTTTCAGGTAGACAGTGAATGTAAATGTCAGCACAAGTGAAGAGTCAGTCACAATGATGAACAGGGGAAAATATGTAGGAAAATAGATATAAATAGAGACATTACTAAATCAGGCAAAGTATAAAGTGAGTGATAGGATTAGACATTTTCAACAGGCTTGAGGTTGAATATATAATCTTAGGAAGAAACAAAAATGTAGTCACCAATAAGATTGACATTTGAGAGCATTAGGCCACCTGGACATGGAAGGTTTTAGTAATCCATGCTCACTTTCCATTTAGGCTTTGGTACAACCTTAAGGGTGACCTTTGATTTTTTTTGTCCAGAATATTACTGTGAAATAATGTATATATAGATCAGGTGACATGAGTATTTCTTCCACCATTTTTTGAGGAATATTTTGAAAACGTATAAATTAGTATTGAGGGTAAAAATAGGTGTACCCTGTGTCTATGAATATAGAGATAATGCATGAATAGATCATACAGTTAATAAATAATATAACTGGTTCCCCTTTAAATAATGTATTGAATTGATATCTGAAAATATATAAGAAATCATATATTTTTTTAATTAATTTTTATTGTAGGTTGTTCAAAACATTACATAGTTCTTGATATATCATATTTCACACTTTGATTCAAGTGGGATATGAGCTCCCATTTTTACCCCATATACAGATTGCAGAATCACATCAGTTGCAGAACCATTGATTTACATATTGCCATTCTGGTGTCTGTTGTATTCTGCTGCCTTTTCTATCCTCTACTATCCCCCTTCCCCGCTCCCCTCCCCTCTTCTCTCTCTACCCCCTCTACTGTAGTTCATTTCTCCCCCTTATATTTTCCTCCTTTCCCCTCTCATCCTCTTGTATGTAATTTTGTATACCCCTAAGGGTCTCCTTCCATTTACATGCAATTTCCCTTCTCTCTCCCTTTCCCTCCCACCTCTCATCCCTGTTTAATGTTAATCTTCTTCTCATGCTCTTTGTCCCTACTCTGTTCTTAGTTACTCTCCTTATATCAAAGAAGACATTTGGCATTTGTTTTTAAGGGATTGGCTAGCTTCACTTAGCATAATCTGCTCTAATGCCATCCATTTCCCTCCAAATTCTATGATTTTGTCATTTCTTAATGCAGAGTAATACTCCATTGTGTATAAATGCCACATTTTTTTTATCCATTCGTCTATTGAAGGGCATCTAGGTTGGTTCCACAGTCTTGCTATTGTGAATTGTGCTGCTATGAACATGGATGTAGCAGTGTCCCTATAGTGTGCTCTTTTTAGGTCTTTAGGGAATAGACCGAGTAGGGGAATAGCTGGATCAAATGGTGGTTCCATTCCGAGCTTTCCAAGAAATCTCCATACTGCTTTCCAAATTGGCCGCACCAATTTGCAGTCCCACCAGCAATGTACAAGAGTACACTTTTCCCCACATCGTCGCCAGCACTTGATGCTGTTTGATTTCCTAATGGCTGCCAATCTTACTGGAGTGAGATGGTATCTTAGGGTGGTTTTGATTTGCATTTCTCTGACTGCGAGAGATGGTGAGCATTTTTTCATATACTTGTTGATTGATTGTATGTCCTCCTCTGAGAAATTTCTGTTCAGGTCCTAGGCCCATTTGTTTATTGGGTTATTCGTTATCTCATTGTCTAATTTTTTTAGTTCTTTGTATATTCTGGATATTATGGCTCTGTCTGAAGTGTGAGGAGTAAAGATTTGTTCCCAGGACGTAGGCTCCCTATTTGCCTCTCTTATTGTTTCTTTTGCTGAGAAAAAACTTTTTAGTTTGAGTAAGTCCCATTTGTTGATTCTTGTTATTAACTGTTGTGCTATGGGTGTCCTATTGAGGAATTTGGAGCCCGACCTCACAGTATGTAGATCATAGCCAACTTTTTCTTCTATCAAATGCCATGTCTCTGATTTGATATCAAGTTCCTTGATCCACTTTGAGTTAAATTTTGTGCATGGCGAGAGAAAGGGATTCAGTTTCATTTTGTTGCAAATGGATTTCCAGTTTTCCCAACACCATTTGTTGAAGATGCTATCCTTCTTCCATTGCATGCTTTTAGCCCCTTTATCGAATATAAGATAGTTGTAGTTTTGTGGATTGGCTTCTGTGTCCTCTATTCTGTACCATTGTTCCACCCACCGGTTTTGTTACCAGTACCATGGTGTTTTTGTTACTATTGCTCTGTAGTATAGTTTGAAGTCTGGTATAGCTATCCCGCCTGATTCACACTTCCTGCTTAGCATTGTTTTTGCTATTCTGGGTCTTTTATTGTTCCATATGAATTTCATGATTGCTTTCTCTATTTCTAAAAGAAATGCCGTTGGGATTTTGATTGGCATTGGATTAAACCTATAGAGAACTTTTGGTAATATCACCATTTTGATGTTGTTACTTCTACCTATCCATGAACAGGGTATATTTTTCCATCTTCTAAGATCTTCTTCTATTTCTTTCTTTAGGGTTCTGTAGTTTTCATTGTATAAGTCTTTCACCTCTTTTGTTAGGTTGATTCCCAAGTATTTTACTTTTATTGAGGATATTGTGAATGGGGTGGTTGTCCTCATTTCCATTTCAGAGGATTTGTCGCTGATATACAGGAATGCCTTTGATTTATGTGTGTTGATTTTATAGCCTGCCACTTTGCTGAATTCATTTATTAGCTCTAATAGTTTCTTTGTAGACCCTTTTGGGTCTGCAAGGTATCGAATCATGTCATCTGCAAATAGTGATAATTTGAGTTCTTCTTTTCTATTTTTATGCCTTTATTTTCTTTCGTCTGTCTAATTGCTCTGGCCAGTGATTCGAGAACAATGTTGAACAGAAGTGGTGAGAGAGGGCATCCCTGTCTTGTTCCAGATTTTAGAGGGAATGCCTTCAGTTTTTCTCCCTTCAGAATGATGCTAGCCTGAGGCTTAGCATAGATTGCTTTTACAATATTGAGGTATGTTCCTGTTATCCCTAGTTTTTCTAGAGTTTTGAATATAAAGGGATGCTCTACTTTGTCGAATGCTTTTTCCGCATCTATCGAGATGATCATATGGTTCTTATTTTTAAGCCTATTGATGTGGTGAATAACATTTATTGATTTCCGTATATTGAACCAACCTTGCATCCCAGGGATAAATCCTACCAGATCATGTTGCACAATTTTTTTGATATGTTTTTGTATCCGGTTCGCCAGAAGTTTATTGAGGATTTTTGCATCTAGGTTCATTAGAGATATTTTTCTGTAGTTTTCTTTCTTTGAAGTGTCTTTGTCTGATTTAGGAATCAGGGTGATGTTGGCCTCATAGAATGAATTTGGAAGTTCTCCCTCTTTTTCTATTTCCTGAAATAGCTTGAAAAGTATTGGTATTAGTTCCTCTTTAAAGGTTTTGTAAAACTCTGCTGTATACCCATCCGGTCCTGGGCTTTTCTTAGTTTGTAGTCTTTTGATGGTATCTTCTATTTCCTCAATTGATATTGGTCTGTTTATGTTGTCAATATCCTCCTGACTCAATCTGGGCAAATCATATAACTTAAGAAATTTATCGATGCCTTCACTATCTTCTATTTTATTGGAGTATAAGGATTCAAAATAATTTCTGATAATCTTCTGTATTTCTGAAGTGTCTGTTGTGATATTGCCTTTTTCATCCCGTATGCTGGTAATATGAGTTCTCTCTCTTCTTCTCTTCATTAGCGTGGCTAAGGGTCTGTTGATATTTTTTATTTTTTCAAAGAACCAACTTTTAGTTTTGTCAATTTTTTCTATTGTTTCTTTCGTTTCGATTTCATTAATTTCAGCTCTGATTTTAATTATTTCTTGTCTTCTACTTCTTTTGCTGTTGTTTTTCTCTTCTTTTTCTAGGATTTTGAGTTGAAGTATTAGATCATTTATTTGTTGGTTTTTTCTTTTTTTTAAGGAATGAACTCCAAGCAATAAATTTTCCTCTTAGAACTGCTTTCAATGTGTCCCATAGATTCCAATATGTTGTGTCTGTGTTTTCATTTATCTTTAAGAATTTTTTAATTTCCTCCTTGATGTCTTCTATAACCCATTGATCATTCAGTAACCTATTGTTCATTCTCCAAGTGATGCATGATTTTTCCTTACTTCTTTTATCGTTAATTTTCAATTTCATTCCATTATGATCAGATAAGATGCATAGTATTATCTCTACTCCTTTATATTGTCTAAGAGTTGCCCTGTGACATAATATATGATCTATTTTTGAGAAGGATCCATGTGCTGCTGAGAAAAAAGTGTAACTGCTTGATGTTGGGTGGTATATTCTATATATGTCAATTAAGTCTAGGTTATTAATTGTGTTATTGAGCTCTATAGTTTCCTTATTCAACTTTTGTTTGGAAGATCTGTCCAGTGGTGAGAGAGGTGTGTTGAAGTCTCCCATGATTATTGTATGGTGGTCTATTAGACTCTTGAACTTGAGAAGTGTTTGTTTGATGAACATAGCTCCACCATTGTTTGGGGCATATATATTTATGATTGTTATGTCTTGTTGGTGTATGGTTCCCTTGAGAAGTATGTAGTGTCCATCTTCATCCCTTTTGATTAACTTTGGCTTGAAATCTATTTTATTTGATATGAATATGGACACTCCTGCTTGTTTCCGCAGTCCATATGAGTGATATGATTTTTCCCAACCTTTCACCTTCAGTCTAAGTATGTCTTTTCCTATCAAATGCGTCTCCTGAAGGCAGCATATTGTTGGGTCTTGTTTTGTGATCCATTCTACTAGCCTGTGTCTCTTAATTGGTGAGTTTAAGCCATTAACATTTAGGGTTATTATTGAGATATGGGTGTTCTTCCAGCCATATTGGTTTATTTATGTTACTAAACATGGTTTGTTTTCCTCTTTGATTATCCCCCCCCCCTTTACTGTACTACCTCCCGCTGTTGGTTTTCATTGACATTTTCCATTTCCTCTTCCTGTAATATTTTGCCGAGGATGTTTTGAAGAGATGGTTTTCTAGCTGCAAATTCTTTTAACTTTTGTTTATCATGGAAGGTTTTAATTTCATCTTCCATCCTGAAGCTTAATTTCACGGGATACACAATTCTTGGTTGGAACCCATTTTCTTTTAGTGTATGAAATATGTTATTCCAGGATCTTCTAGCTTTCAGAGTCTGTGTTAAAAGATCAGCTGTTATCCTGATTGGTTTACCCCTAAATGTAATCTGCTTTCTTTTTCTTGTAGCTTTTAAAATTCTCTCCTTATTCTGTATGTTGGGCATCTTCATTATAATGTGTCTAGGTGTGGATCTCTTATGATTTTGCACATTCGGCGTCCTGTAGGCTTCTAGGATTTGGGATTCTGTCTCATTCTTCAAGTGTGGGAAGTTTTCTCGTATTATTTCGTTGAATAGATTGCTCATTCCTTTGGTTTGGACCTCAATACCTTCCTATATCCCAATGACTCTTAAGTTTGGTCTCTTTATGTTATCCCATATTTCTTGAATGTTCTGCTCATGGTTTCTTAACAGCTTTGCTGAGCTGTCTATGTTCTTCTCCAGTTGAAATACTTTGTCTTCATTGTCTGATGTTCTATCTTCTAAGTGTTCTACTCTGCTGGTAGTATTCTCAATTGAGTTTTTAAGTTGGTTTATTGTTTCCCGCATTTCCAGGATTTCTGTTTGTTTGTTTTTTATAACCTCTATCTCCCTGAATAATTGATCTTTTGCTTCTTGGATTTGTTTATGTAATTCATTGTCGAAGTGGTCGAAGTGGTCTTTCATTGTCTGATTTTGCTGTCTAATGTCTTCCTTGAGACTCCAGATCATCTGAAGCATGTATATCCTGAATTCTTTATCTGACATTCCATCTGCTGCAGATATTACCTCTTCTAAAGTTGAATTGACCTGCATTGCTTGTGGTCCTTTTTTTCCTTGTCTTTTCATACTGATCGCGTTTCTTTCTGCTTGGTGAAACTGTTGTGTTATTGATTTTTTCCCCTATATATTTATATTGCTTTTGTATAGCTGCATCGTCTCCCTTGCAGGCTTTGGCGGTGGTTCTGCCCTTCCTTCAATTGAGGCAATGTGCCTACCACGCCAGGAGGCCGCTGTGCCTGTACTTTCGATGGGCCTGTTCTTTCGGTGGTCACAGGTCCGCCTACCTTGCAGGAGTGAGCAGCGGTTTTGACCCTCCGCTGGCCACTAGGCCTGTTCTGTCTGTCGGTTGCAGGTCTGTCTCCCTAAAAGGCGCTGGTGGCGGCTCTGCCCCTCCCCCAACCGGGGTGATGTATCTGGCAGGCCACTGGGCCTGTTTTGTCGGTGGTCACGGTTCTGCCTACATTGCACGCGCCTGGAGCAGCTGTGTCCCTCTGAGAGTTGCTGAGACTGACCTGCCGGTGGATGGCAAGTGTGCCTACCTTGCAGGCGCATGGGTGGCTCTGCCGCTCCGCGGGTCACTGGGCCTGATCTGCTGGTGAGTTGCAGGTCTGCCTAACTTGCAGGCGCCCGGCGCCTCTGCCCCTCCCCCAACCTGGGCGGGGCGATGTGTCTGGCCGGCCGCTGGGCCTGTTCCATTGGTGGTCACGGTTCAGCCTACCTAGCAGGCACGTGGGGCAGCTGTGTCCCTCCGCAGATTTTTGGGCCTGACCTGCCGGTGGGTCGCAGGTCTGCCTACCTTGTAGGCTCAGGGGGTGGCTCTGCCGCTCTGTGGATTGCTGTGCCTGTTCTGCTGGTGGGTCGCGGGTCCGCCTACCTTGCAGGCACCCGGGGGCTCTGCCCCTCCCCCAACCGGAGCTATGTGTCTGGTGGTTCACTGGGCCTTTTTTGTCGGTGGTCACGGTTCTGCCTACCCTGCACGCGCGTGGAGCAGCTGTGTCTCTCTGAGAGTTGCTGGGCCTGACCTGTCGGTGGGTGGCAAGTGCGCCTACCTTGCAGGCCCGCGGGTGGCTCTGCCGCTCTGCGGGTTGCTGGGCCTGATATCCTGGTGAGATGCAGGTCTGCCTAACTTGCAGGCGCCCGGCGGCTCTGCCCCTCCCCCAACCGGGGTGGGGCAATGTGTCTGGCCGGCCTCTGAGCCTGTTCTGTTGGTGGTCAGGGTTCTGCCTACCTAGCAGGCTCGTGGGGCAGCTGTGCCCCTCTGCAGTTTCTTGGGCCTGACCTGCCGGTGGGTGGCAAGTGCGCCTATCTTGCAGGCCCGGCGGTGGCTCTGCCGCTCCGCAGTTGCTGGGCCTGATCTGCTGGTGAGTCGCAGGTCTGCCTACCTTGCAGGCGCCCGGCTGCTCTGCCCCTCCCCCAACCGGGGCAGGGCGATGTATCTGTCCGGCTTCTGGGCCTGTTCTGTCGGTAGTCAGGGTTCTGCCTACCTAGGAGGCTCGTGGGGCAGCTGTGCCCCTCCGCAGTTTGTTGGGCCTGACCTGCCGGTGGGTGGCAAGTATGCCTACCTTGCAGGCCCGGGGGTGGCTCTGCCGCTCAGCGGTTGCTGGGCGTGATCTGCTGGTGATTCGCAGGTATGCCTAACTCGCAGGCGCCCGGCGGCTCTGCCCCTCCCCCAACCTGGGCGGGGCGATGTGTCTGGCCGGCCGCTGGGCCTGTTCTGTTGGTGGTCACGGTTCAGCCTACCTAGCAGGCACGTGGGGCAGCTGTGCCCCTCCGCAGGTTTTTGGGCATGACCTGCTGGTAGGTCACAGGTCTGCCTACCTTGTAGGCTCGGGGGGTGGCTATGCCGCTCTGTGGATTGCTGTGCCTTTTCTGCTGGTGGGTCGCAGGTCCGCCTACCTTGCAGGCGCCCGGCAGCTCTGCCCCTCTTCCAACCGGAGGGATGTGTATGGCGGTTCACTGGGCCTGTTTTGTCGGTGTTCACAGTTCCGCCTACCTTGCACACGCGTGGAGCAGCTGTTTCATTAGTGCCTGGGCACACTCTTCTTGTTGGCCTCCCTCAGGCCCTAAGTTTGTAGAGCTTGGGGCTGAGAACCCCCAGCCAATTTGCTTACCTTCTGGTAGCCACGCCCCCGTATCTGGTGCAAGAGACCTAAGTTGTCAGCACTGGTGGGAGCGGTAGCCGTGAGTCCCACGCCGAGGCAAGTCGGTGCAAGAGACCTCAGTTGTCAGCACTGGTGGGAGCGGTAGCTGGGAGTCCCGCGCCGCGCAGCTCCCGCCGGCTCCTGTGCCAGCGCTGCCTCCGGGTTTTCTTGACTACCACGCCGGCAGGTCGCTGGACCTGTTCCGGGCCCGGGCGGCGGCTCTGTTCGGCCCCTCTGGCCTCCACAGTATTCAGCAGGAACCGGACCGAGAAACAGTTTCCGCGGGTTCTTTATCACCGGGCCAAAACAGTTCCGGGAGCCAGAATTCGGCCTCTCCGGACTTGGTGCATGCTCCGACAGGAGCAGGCTCCAAGAAGCAGTTTCCGCGGGTTCTATAGCCCTGGGCCAGAGCAGCTCCGGGAGCCGGAACTCCGACACTCCGGGCTCGGTGCGTGTTCTGATAGGAGCAGGCTCCAAGAAGCAGTTTCCGTGGGTTATTTAGCACTAAGTCTGAGCAATTTGTCTGCGAGATGCAGACAATTGTCAGCCTGAAATTACTTGTTCTATAGCTGAAAGAGCTGCAAACAGTCGAAAACAAGGATGGTGACGTCAGCTCTCCAAGATGGTGGCCGCTGGCTTCCTCCGTGGTCTGACCGGTGTGGAGAACCAAACTGGACCGTTTTCTTTCCCCGTCTCCAACACAGAATTCAGCTCCGAGCTCAGCAAATGCCTAGCTGGCAGGAGCCCACAGAATCAGGATCGCTGTATCTCTGCGCCACCAGCCTGTCGTTTCCCAGCGCGCGCCGCAGACTCCAGCCATGGGGTGATCTGCCGAACAAGCAGCACTCCATACAGATGGACAGATCGCTCGCATTTGAGCCCCTGAAGCTGATCCTCGTGCGATGAAAATCCTTCCACTAGGTTTTGGAGCACCCCAATTTTGCTGGAAATTCCTAACAAGATAGCGTTTAGCCGTTCTAACTCGTCATTTTCCCTCACAGTGACGCAGTACACGGAGTTACTGCACTCCCTTTGTGGCCATCTTGCCTCTCAAGAAATCATATATTGATATAGAATCATTCATAACAACTAGTTATACGTCTAATTGTAATCCTAGGCTTATGGTTTATCATGAAGAGTGTGTGAGTTTTGCTTCAAAAGTGATTATGGAAATCAAAAATAATGTGTTTTGAAAGAAGACTCATGAAAAGACCAGTTTGAAACATGACGGAACACGTGTTTTCTGAAGCAGAAAGTGATTGAAAGTGAAATATATGCCTATAAATTTGTGAACTTGTGGATGAAATATATATCCTATAATGTGCATAAACTGAAGAAATAGTAATGTACCAGTGTTGAAATAAAAATGAACTTCAAAATACTTATCATGTCCCATAGGAATCTACTTGCATTGATGTGAAACTGGATCAGTTACTGTAGAAATATTAGGATTCATATGCACCATTCACTGAAGTTAGTTTTCAATACTAGGAAAAAAATACGTATATCAGGTGAATGAATATTTCTGAGAATAATCTTGTGAAAAGTTTTTTATAAATCCACATACATATTCATGAATGAATTTAGGGAGTGTATAATAAGACACATATATTAAATATTTTGAAATATCTGGAGAGAATATATATATATATATATATATATATATATATATATATATATATAACCACACACAGATTTTAAAAATTAGCAATATATATGCCAATCGAATTACACCGTGAAATACATATCATCCACAGATCCAAAAATATTCATTTTACTGGATATGGATTTATGTATAACTTTTTTCAATTAGGAAGCTCACCCATAGTTTGAATTTTCAGTTCAAACAGAGTTTAGGAGGAGTGATCTCTTCTCACACTTTGTATCTGCCAAGTTATGTAACTCACAAGAATGTACGTGTGATACCAGGTAGGATTCTATATGTGCATATAAAAATACATGTGCTGAATAGAATACAGAGAAAGGGAGACAGGAATTCACATATTTGTTAACTTTAAAAGCACATGGAAAACTATTTCAACAAAAAATTTACTAGATTTATAACTCCTACCCTATATAATGCAAAAGGCAAGTCCAAGTATACAACGTGCCTCCTCTGAACTGCTTGTATTTCTATTCTGTTTCGGTTATTTTTCTCCATCATATTAGGATTAGTATTCAGAATCTAGTAGGGTATGTGTTAGTGTCAGGGATTCAGTATATCAAATGTAAAATAGAAAAATGAAACCAATGTGTATGCAAATATGTGCTAAACAAAATCTTCCCACTCTCATCCAGAACAATTCCTTGACATTTCCTTCCCCCAAAGTAAGACACAATTAGAGGAGTAGACTAATAAAATCTGTGAATAATATGCTCAGGAGTTTACAACCTTGGAAGTGGTAGAGGAGTTTTCCTAGTATGGGACAGGATAAACACTCCATATATATGGAGCTCTGCTGGCCTAAATACTTCTTGAGAAACTGCCTCTGAGTTTGGGCACTTGAAATATATGTTTTTGTCAGGAGCTTTAGCTTCTTTCTAGTGAGACCATCAAAGCTGTGTCTGCATCTATGTGACCTGGAGGACATGATTTCTTATTTTCCAATGAACATGAGGCAGCAGTGCTGAATTCTCTCTTTGTAAGTAAACTGTGGCCACTGGGGGCTAAGGGTATTCCCATGTGGACTGGGAAGCCATTTGGTCATCCTCCACTTTTCGTGGTGTTTCTTGCTGCTGCACTGGGACATTGGCATTTGCTTCATGAAATAAAAGAAGTTCAACTGGGACACAGTTCTGGAGGCAATTCTGTCATGTGTGGTTGGTCAGGGTCTGCAGGAGAATGCACCAACCAGGCTTCTATCCCACATAGCTTGGCCACATGTCCATAGCAACCTGATTCTGAACATTGCCCGGAAACATCTCCATATAACAAGAAGCCTTTACATGGAAGGGTCTGCTGGCTGCACCATGTCAGTCACAAGCCATTTGGAAGCCAATGGCAGATCCACATGGCCCCACCACAAATTTTTTATCACACATCTGCCTACCACTGTTCTAGGCCCACTACTCAGCAGGTTCCAACATACTGGCATCACTGTTCTACACCATTTTCATGAAACCCACTCAATCAAGGCACTGTCTTGCATATTTACGATCAGCAACAGGACATGCAAAGTTTCTCCAGTGCCACCTGGTCATGGGAATTTCAAAAATTTCATGGTATTTATCTAGGCATTTTTCAAGGATGACGTTGCAGGCACTGTGGGTTTCAATTCATTCAGGAACCATTAAATGGTGAGGAAGCTCATTTCAATAAATGCTCTGTAGAACTCTCACAGGCAAGGCTTCCCAAAGAGTGGCCAAAAGGTCACATGAAGCCAGGCCCATTGAGGTCTACAATGTGACGTCCATGGGTGTTGTGACTCTCAACTATGGCTACCAAGTCATTCAGAATTAAATCATGTGATATCCTGGCTGAGATACCCAGGGCTCTGTGGAAAGCCAACCTGGGCCTAGATCTCAGTTTCCAAGGGTGATTCTCATGGGTGGACTCCTAAAATCCCAACAAAATCCATGGCAATACTTCTCTGAATTCAGTCTCTAAGGGGAATCACACCAGAGTTCAAGCCCAGGTGGTCCAGGTCACGTCTTCATACTGGACACAAATGACCAAATTTAAAACCAAAACCCTCCCATATGGCCCTATCTTCTTCCATATAGACACTAATCACAACCTCTGGCGGAAGGTTTCCATGAGTGGCGGAGTCCAAGACAGTGTCCAAAATAACTCCCTTGCCCCTCATTGGCGTAAATTCAGGGTGGTCTGGACACCCTTCATGTGAAACAGGAGTGATCAAATATGCTAGACGTTAATACTTCTATGCTTCTCCAATTTGTGGAAAACTGAGTGTCAGGTATATATTTTTATGTGATTTGCAGTCATGAGAAATCACAAGCACCTCTGCAGGTCTTTGAAGAACCCATTTGACCCAAAGGATCCCTATTCTCACTTGATGGAGTTCAAGAACTTTAAAGAGGAAGGCGACAGACTTCATCCACAAGGACTGCTTTTTGGCCATTTTGGTTTTGGATGCACACATGGGATCTCTCTTTACATCCACCAGGTGCTGAGAATCTAAGCCACAACCTCACACAGGGCCAAGAGGCTGATTCAGACACATCCCTTTCCAAAGCAATTAAGCAAAGAGCCACAGGTGATGCCCATTCATTTCCATTTGAAAACTGTTTACTTTAGGCTTCAAAAAGGGGTGGCCTGAGGCAAAGACCTTCCTGACATTCAGGGGAACAGAACAATAGGTTAGCAAATGGCCCAAAGCAGTGTTTCTCCACTGAGACTTTCCTGGTCACACTGATATCTGAATTTTCTGAGATGCTCACCATTCCCTTCAGCTATCCAGTACATGGCCATGTCACAGAGCTTGGAGGTGGTACATATCTTGGTCACAAAATCATGAGCCTATTCTGGAGAGTGGCCAGAATTCAGGAAGAAAACAGAAACTTAGGAAGATAGCAGGTGTTACCCATCCATAAGGCAAGCCGCATTCCTTTCATACATTGGGCAGAAAGAATTCTGGTAAGTTTTCTACTAGCCTGGACACATCCTTTGATGCATTCTCTTTTCTAATGTCTACAACCATGGACACAGTGGGATACACAGACTTAAAAACACTCGCCTTGTCAAGTCACTTGTTAGAAATCGTCCACTCCAAACCAAACAAACTGCCTTTCCTACCTATTCTCAAAACATGAGACAAAATCACAAACACACACTCACACCCACAAAGTCACCACCTTTCCCAAAGTAGGTCTCTGACTATGGGGTGTGACCTCTGACTGGTGGGCCATACTATGTTCCCATCAAATGGCCTGTTCTTTCTCAGATCTGGTTTCCTTGGCCAACTCTGTGAAGTTGTCAGGAGACAGCGGTGAGCCACTTCCTGCTTACTCAGGAAAGGCCACTCTTCAGAGCTTTCCTGGCATTTGGCCATCCTCACATCAGTAGATACCAAGAAAGACTGACTCTGTCCTTGGTAAATCAAAAGAAGGGAGACCACTGGGACTGGGCCTGGGACTAGATTTGTGTGCCTCCATGCCTGGATCCCAAGTTCAGAGAGTTCCATCACCAAGAATGTGAGGTGAGGTCACTTCCTTCAGGAACTGAATGAGGTCAATGCCTTGGCAAGCACGTTGTCCTAACATTTGCTTCCAAAGGTCCCATGAAATGGAGGCTGTCCCTAATTCCTTTGACACTTTCACAAGTTAGAATGGTATATCAAACATTGGTAACCGGGAACAGCTCTCCACAGAGGCCTCGTTTTGTCCTCCTTCTCTACATAAAGAAGAGAGAGGCTGATTCAGACACATCCCTTCATGCTGACCAGGTTGTTTGCAATGAAAGATGACTTTTGCTCTCTCAGTTCCTTCATAGGTGCCTACAACTTCTCTAGGGATCATTTGCGCATAGACCTTTGAGTTTCTCAGCAGTTGGAAGATCCCCTAAATTCCTGTATTTTAGACCAACTCTGTCCTTGCTCTTCTCTAAAGTTAGATTGAGGGAACAGTGTATGGTTAGGGTTAATAACAGGTTTGATTTGGAATAGAAATCATTCTGCTGGATGAATAATGGTATTGGGAACCTGCGATATTTTCAAGAATATATAGGTAAAATATATGAATCTGAAAACAAATATCTAGGTAAGATTTGAAGCCCAGAAGGGCATTGGGCCCTTGATTGGGTATTAAGCATAGGACCTTGTAACTTGGATGATTGATTTTCAAAGAGAACTTCCAGTCAAAATGGATAGTCAGGAGTATTAGGAAGATAGTCGGTATGTTTATAAAGGAGAGTGAGTATAGGATTTGGACCAAAAGTTCTTTAGCTATAGGGTTTCGGGTATTGAGTGAATGTAAATGTCAGCATATGTGAAGAATTAATCACAATGATGAACTGGGGAAAATATGTAGGAATGCAGATATCAATAGAGACTTTAGGAAATCTGGCAAAGTATAGTCGGTAGTGAAATGTTAATAAAATAGATTCTTGTCACTTCCTGTTTTTTCTGTATGCTTAATAAAACACTGTTGAAATCTTGAGAAGTGATTTCTAATCTTTTTCCCAGAATGTGCTGTCCCCAACTGCCAAACTTCAGAATGTACTCCCTCACCCAGTTGCACGCAAACTGCTCACCCGCCCAGGCCCATCAATAAACTTTCCTCCCTGCACTCTTCAAGGAAAGTATATAAGCTCTGCTTAAGCTGTTCTCAGGGTTCTCTGCTATATTCAAATGAGCTCTGAGCCCCAGCATGCTGGACCCCCAATAAACCCTTTGTTTTTGCATGAGAGAGTCCCTTGGTGGTCTCTTCCCCCAATGCTCTTCCGATATTTATATATGGAGGTTCCACCGAAATCCAGCAGTGGTGAACGAGAGACCCCAATGGGCTACTCTCAGCGTAAGTAAGGCACCTCTTTCTGGTTTCAGGTTTCAGGTTAGGGCTTGGCAAATTGGCTGTCGATGAAGTGTGTGAGCTCTCTTTGATGGTGGCTGGCAGACGTGTCACAGAGCCACAAGCCAAGTCCCTGGGGGACGCCACAGAGGACTCATGAATCGAGGAATAATAGTCTCCTCGACTCAGTGATACTTTGTTTCAGATTTGGTATTGCCAGCCCATCGGGTTTTGCCACCTGCTCAGTCTTGGTCTCAGTGTTGGACGTCCATTGCCTGTCTTTATTGTTTTCTCTTGTCTGTGTCCTGTGTTGTTGATTTAATGTTTGTGTATCTTTCATTATGGGACAGATCACTTCAATGCCTCTGTCCCTGACCCTTGATCTATGGACCAAAGTCCGCTTAAGGGCTCAGAATGTTTCTTTTTCAGTAAAACGCTGGACCTGGCAGACTCTGTGTGCCACAGAATGGCCCACCTTTGGATTCGGATGGCCCCTAGAAGGATCTTTCTACTTCCCACTAATTTAAAAAGACAGAGATATTGTCTTACAGCCAGGGCCACATAGCCATACTAATAAACAGGAATATACCTTAACTTGGCAGGACCTCTGCAAATCTCCTCCTCCGTGGGTGAAGCCTTTCCTTGCTGTGTCCCCGTTCCTACTCCTCCCCCACGATCTCTCAACCCCTCTGCTCCTCCTCCTCCTCCACCCTCTGTTCTCCCTGAGTCACAAGATTTGACTCTACTTGACTCTCGTCCCCCTCCTTATCTTCTACCCTTGTCCCACAACCCCCAACACCCTCTACGTGATTCTCCAGCTGCTGACTCAGCCTCTCCGCAATTGGAGGAAGCTAAGCCAGCCCAGGGCCCTCCAGATAACTCCCCTGCGTCACACACAGCCCCTCCTCCCCTGGAGGAAGCTGGAGTTGCTAAAGGAACTCGCCGGTGGCAAATGATTGAAAACCCTGGAACTCCCGTGTTGCTTCCCTCCATCCCTAAGGGCCAATGATTGACGATGGCCATAGGGAAAAAATGCAAGCCTACCAGTATTGGCCTTCTCCTCTTCAGACCTATATAAATGGAAAAATAACAATCCCCCTTTTACCGAGGACCCAACCTGGCTCTCAGTTCTGGTGAAGTCATTGATGTTTTCACATCAACCTACTTGAGATGACTGCCAACAACTCCTAGGGACTCTCTTCATGACAGAGGAACAAAAGAGAATCCTCCTGGATGCTAGAAAAAAGTATCCTCGGACCAAATGCGTGACCGACAAAACTTCCCAATATATTCAAAGCCGGCTTTCTCTTGAAACCACCCAACTGGGACCCCAACACCTTTGAAGGTAGGGAGCATCTGTCCACTTATCGCCGGGCTCTAATAGTGGGTATCTTAGTGGCCGCTAGGTGACCAACTAATTTGGCCAAGGTAAGAGAGATTATTTAAGGGCCTGATGAATCTCCCTCTATGTTCCTAGAGATAATTATGTAGGCATATAAGAGACATACTCCTTTCGATCCTAAGGCAGAGGATCAAAAGGCATCTGTCACAATGGCCTTTATTGGGAAAGCTGTCCTGGATATTAAAAGAAAGTTACAATGCTTAGATGGATTACAAGATATGACTTTGAGGGATTTAGTCAGAGAACCCGAGAAGGTATACTTTAAGAGAGAAACTGAGGAAGAGAAGGGAGCTGAGTGAGGATAAAAGAAACAAAAGACAGACTAAGGCATTGACTAAGGTCCTGGTCACAACAACAAATAGGCCAGAAATTAAGAAACAGAGAGACAGGAAGGGATACCTGGGCACACACTAGAGGCCACCCCTGGCCTCAGATCAATCTGCCTACTCTAAAGAAAAAGGACACTGGGCCAAAGAGTGCCCTAGAAAGAGACAGCCATGCCAGCCAGATATTCTGACTCTGGAGGAATACTAAGAAAGTCCGGGCTCAGATCCTCTCCCTGACCTCAAGGTAACTTTTGAAGTGGAGGGGAACACAATAAACTTTGAAGTAGATACAGGGGGAATATACTCAGCCCGTAAGGCCCATTGGGCCCTCTACCGAATAAAAGGTCTCTAATTCAAGAGTCTAACAGAAGTAAATATCGGGCTTCGACAACTACGAGGACCATGGACCAGGGAAAAGGAAAAATCCATCACTCCTTCCTAGTAATCCCAGAATGCCTGGCCCCATTGATGGGCAGAGTTCTGCTCACCAAGCTCTGGGCCAAAATAACTTTTAACCCTGAAGGCCCCCAAGTGGAATTTTTTAATCCTTCAGTAACTACTCCTATAAACATGGCTCTAACTACGTCAGTAGCAAATGTTCATCAACTCACTCACCTTTGTTCAAAGAAACTGCATTCATTCGTGAAGGATCAAGAACACAGTTTTCCACTAACCAACTCACAGCAAAAGGAAATAACTGAATGGGTAACAAAAGCCTGTCAGGTCCATTAATTGGTTAAAGCTTACACTTCCAAGCTTCCTGCAGGAAAGCACCTATGAGGAACCAGACGAGGACAATTCTGGGAAGTGGACTTTACTGAAATTAAGCCAGTAAGGTATGGACTTAAATAACTCCTAGTCTTTGAACATACATTTTCAGGATGTATTGAAGCCTTCCCCACACACACACAAAAAAAGAAATAAAAAAGAAGAAAAAAGAAACATCGCAAATGGTTGTAAAGAAGATCCTGGAAGATATTTATTCTCCCCTTGACGACCAGTAGTCTTAACCCTCATCAGCCCCTTAAGCTGCGATGGCTGATCAGAAATCCTACTGGACACGAAGTATGGCCTATCTCGAATACAGCCCCCTTACGAACCTGGTGGCCATCTCTCCACCCAGTCATTTGTCAGCTGGCTATAGGTCTTTCCTATTGGGATATCCCTGATTAACAGGATCCCACTAAAATTCCATTAAATCCCTTCCGTACCATAGATAATGGAAACAAACATTATAGATGTAGGGACACGTGAGCCAGATGCAGGTTGGCTAGCCTAGATTACTATGTTTGCCCGGCAGACTATCAAAGCCACAAACAGTCAAGGCTGTGTGGGGGGAGAGCAGACTTCTATTGTAAGTCATGGCGATGTGAGCATACAGGGACAGTCAGATGGAACCCAAACTCCTCATCAAATTCTGTACACAGCATTGGCCATATTACGAATTAGATAACCAAAACCGATGGCCCCCAGAGGGGTCTCTAGATCCTCAAATTCTGTGTGACCTTTTTAACTTCTGCAAGCGCTCAAAAGGGTGAAAGGAGATTCCGCTATGTGGAGGCCTTCTCTCTCCTTTGCTCACATCCTGAACTATGCTTCTCCAATTGATGCTCACCCTCAGCCTTGTGCTCCAGACTCTCCGCTGTCACTCCCACCTCAGCAACTTGATTTCGCCCCTCCAATATCTAGATCAAAAACCCAAATCTCGACTGGTTCTCAGACCATTGCTCCCTTGCTGAGGTCGCAGGTACTGAGGTACCACTCCATTCACTCACTCCTCTCCTCTCCTGTCAGTGCCCGCACCGGGTCCCACCCAGTCCTCTTACCACCTAATGCAAACCTCAAACCCGCTGAGAAGAATCCTCAGACCCTAATACAAGATGTAATGAAAATGGCCTTTAATGTTGCTTTGTCATCACTAAAAACAGGTTACTAAGAATTTAAAGTCCCTCACAGGCTTTTTGGAATCTCACTCCCGTCTCCCCCTCTGTTCTATCTGCTCTACTGCTCAAGTTTTTGTTGCTATTAAGATCCCAAAGCCCTCTCCCAATATTCTTTTACATCTCTCCTTCCTCATTCTCAGATCCACAGAGCTGCTCTTATCCCTGCCTTCCAAATTGTCCCCCTCTGTACCAGGCCCACAGAAAAGTCTTAACTGACGTTCTCCAGAAGTCTTCACCATGGCTGATTTAGGACTTTCAGCAAAAGAGTCCCTATAAAAGAGTTCACTGTAGATAAACTTCTTATTTTTGTGTTGCCCTGGTCTCCTTGGCAACTGGCTAAAAAATTCAGCACTCCTGATCTAGACAACCTTACTAGTTTTTCACAAAATATTTGAAAAAAAGGCCTCTGGCCTTGAGCTGGGGCTTCACAGAGATGGCTACATTTCTAAGATAAAGAAGTTACAAACTGGGCTGTATGGAAAAAGCTGGAAGGGGGAAAAAAAGAAAGGGAAGACACCCCCACCCAGGTGTCCTTGAAAAGTTAACTTGCCCAAACTGAGGAAAAAACAGAAACAAAAACTGCTTTTTGTGAACTTCTGCAGACTGTGAACTTCTGAGCCCCTTCCCTTATGTGTTGGGTACAAAATTCTGAAACTACGTAACTTGGGTTTCAGGGGATTAATTGATTACAACAGAAGCAATGACCTCTGAATCTGGTTGAAACCAAAAAAGACTGTTTCCGTGTCTTTGGTGCTATCTTAGGTGCCTTGCCTTGTCCGTCCCTACAACAGTATAATTCTATATACTTAAACATTGTTTATGTTTTCATGAAATGGTCAACAGATGTGATTAATTGTGAAATGGTGCAGATGTTTCCCAGAGTGCTCTATCATGACGCAGGTTCTTCTGAAGATCAAAGAGGGGGACATACAACCCGGTTCCGCTGGGAACATATGTCCCTCACCTTAGCCATTCTATTACGAATAGGAGTTGCTGCAGGGTTGGGCACAAGAACCACTGCTCTGGTCCATGGGACACAACAAGTGACCCAATTAGAAGCAGCAATAGATCAAAACTTAAAGATTTTAGAAACCTCCATCACAGCTTTGCAGGAATCTTTAACCTCTCTCTCTGAAGTTGTTTTACAGAAAAGGCGAGGGTTGGACCTCCTTTTCATGACAGAAGGGGGCCTTTGTGCTTCATTGAGGGAAGAATGTTGTTTTTATGTCGACAATACTGGAGTTGTAAAAAAATCTATGAGTAAATTAAAAAGATGCCTTGAAGAGCAACAACGAGAGAGAGAGGCACAAAAAGGGTAGTTTGAGTCTTTTTTTACACAGTCCCCCTGGTTAATTACGTTTTTATCAACCCTGGCCGGTCCAATAATAATCCTCATAGTATTACTAACTATAAAACCCTGTTTCCTCAACCATGTAATTTCTTTTCTCCAAGCTCAAATTGGACAAATTAAAATTATGGTAATACCCCACTAGCAGACATAGAATGTGACACCCCACAAAGATCACTTTTATGATTAAAAATAGCCAGAAAAAGAAGTTTGGAATGAAAGGTTAATAAAATATGTACTTGTCACTTTCTGTTTTTCTGTACACTTAACGAAACACTGTTGAAATCTTGAGAACTCTTTGCTAATCTTGTTCCCAGAATGTGCTGTCCCCAATTGCCAAACTGCAGAATCTACCCCCTCACCCGGTTGAATAGAAACCTGAACTGTACTTGGATCATTGAATGTAGAAGAGAACATCCATTCAAAAAGTTATAGTCAGTTGGATTAGAAAGATAGTCGGTAAGTTTAGGAAGAAAAGTGAGTATAGGATTTGGAACAAAAGTTCTTTAGCAATAGGGTTTTGGTTAGAGAGTCAATGTATATGTCAACACAAGTGAAGAGTCAGTCACAATGATGCACAGGGCAAAATATGTAGGAAAGCAGATATCAATAGAGACATTAGGAAATCAGGAAAAGAATAAAGTGAGTGATGGGTTTAGATATTTTCAACAGGGTTGAGGATGAATATATGAGCTTAGGATAAAACAAATATGAAGTCAACAATAGGATTGACATTTGATAGCATTAGCATAGCCCAAGACAGTGTCCAAAATAAGCTCTGTTGCCCCTCATTTGCCTAAATTCCCAGTGGCCTGTACACCCTTCCTGTGTACCAGGAGTGATCAAATAGGCCTGCCCTTAATACTGCTCTGCTTCTCCAATTTGAGTCCTACTGAGTGTCGGGTACAGATTCTTTATGTGAATTGGAAAGATGAGAAAACTCAAGCACCTACTGGATAGCCTCTGAATAGATTTGAAGAACTCATTTGACCCAAAAGATCCCTATTCTCACTTGATAGAATTCAGGAACCATACAGAGGAAAGCAAAATACTTCATCAACAATGACTGCTCTTTTTGCCATTTTGGATTTTATGCACCCATGGGATCTTTCTTTAGATCCATCGGGTACTGAGAATATAAGTCAAAGAATCACACTGGGACAAGAGGCTGATTCACACACATCTCTTTCCAAATCAATTAAGGAAAGAGCCAAAGGTAAAGCATATTCATTTCCATTTGAAAAATCTTTCCTTCAGGATTCACAAAGGGTTGGCCTGAGACAAAGACCTTCCTGACTCTCAGGGCAGCAGAACAATAGGTAAGCAAATGGCCCAAAGCAGGGATTCTCCACTGAGACTTTACTGGTCACACTGATATCTGAGTTTTCTGAGATGCTCGCCATTCCATTCAGCTATCCAGTACATGGCCATGTCACAGAGCTTGGAGGTAGTACATATCTTGGACACAAAACCATGAGCCTATTCTGGAGATTGGCCATAATTCAGGAAGAAAACAGCAACTTAGGAAGGTAGCAGGTATCGCCCATCAATAAGGCAAGCCACATTCAATTCATAAATTGTGCTGGATGAATGCTGGGAAGCTTTCTATGAGACAGGACACATCCCTTGATGCATTCTCTTTTCTAATGTCTACAAGCACGGACACAGTGGGATACACAGACATAGAAACACTTGCATTGTCAAACGACTTACTAGAAACAGTTCACTCCAAACCAAACAAACCGCCTTTTCTAACTATTCTCAGAACATGAGACAAAACCACAAACCCACACCCGCAATGGCACCTCCTTCCCCCAAATAGGTCTGTGACTCTCCGGAGTGTGCTCTGACTGATGGGCCATACTATGATCCTCCGAAATGGCCTGACCTGTCTCAGATCTGGTCTTCTTGGCCAACAATGTGAAGTTGTTAGAAGCCAGGAGTGATCCACCAACTGCTTTCTCAGGAAGAGCCCCTCTTCCGAGCTTTCCTAGCATTTGGCCATCCTCACATCAGTAGGTATCAAGAAAGACTGACTCTGTCCTTTGTAAATACAAAAAAGTGAGACCACTGGGACTAGAACTGAGACTGGCTCTGGGTGCCTGGCTTTCTGTATCCCAAGTTCAGAGAGTTCCATTACCATGGAAGTGAGATGAGATCACTTCCTTCAGGAACTGAATGAGATCACTGCCTTGGCAACCACTTTGTCATAACAATTGCTTCCAACGGTCCCATGAGATGAGGGCTGCCCCTACTTCCTGTGACACTTTCACAAGTTAGAATGGTATATCACCCGTAGGCAAAAGGGAACAGCTCTCCACACAGGCCGGGTTTGGTCCATCTTCTCTACATTAAGAAGAGATAGGCTCATTCTGACTCAACCCTTAATCCTGGCCAGGTTGTTTGCCATGGAAGATGATTTTTGCTCTCTCAGGTCTTACATAGCTGCCTACATCTTCTCCAGAGATCATTTCTGCATGGAGCTTTGAGGTTCTCAACAGATGGAAGATCCACTGCATTCCTGTATTGTAAGACCAACACTGTCCCTGCTCTTCTGTAAACATAGATGTGAATTGGAGTCATGAAAAAACCCACGAACCTATGGGATAGCCTCTGCAGGGCTTTAAAGAATTCACTTGACCCAAATGATCCCTATTCTCACTTAATGGAGGTCAGGAACCTTACAGAGGAAGGCGAGAGACTCTATCCACCATGACAGTTCTTTTGTCCATTTTGGTTTTGGATGCACACATGGGATTTTTCTTTAGACCCATCATGTGCTGTGAATCTAAGCCACAGCCTCACATAGGGCCAAGAGGCTGATTCAGACACATCCATTTCCAAAGCAATTAACCAAAGAGGCACAGGTAATGACCATTCAATTCCATTTGAAAACTATTTTCTTCAGGCTTCACAAAGTGTGGCCTGAGGCAAAGACCTTCCTGACATTCAGGGCAACAGAATAGGTAAGCAAAAGGCCCAGAGCAGGGTTTCTCCACTGAGACTTTCTTGGGCATACTGATATCTGAGTTTTCTGAGATACTCGCCATTCCCATCAGCTATCCAGTACATGGCCATGTCACAGAGATTGAGGTGGTACATATCTTGGACACAAAATCATGAGCGTATTCTGGAGAGTGTCCAGAATTCAGGAAGAAAACAGGAATTTAGAAAGATAGCAGGAGTTGCCCATCCATACGGCAAGCTGCAGTCCATTCATAAATTGCACAGGATGAATGCTTTGAAGCTTTCTCGTAGACAGGACACATCCATTGATGCATTCTCTTTTCTAATGTCTACAATCACGGACACAGTATGATATATAGACACAGAAACACTCACGTTGTCAAAGGACTTACTAGAAACATTCCACTCCAAAACAAACAAACCAGCTTTCCTAACTATTCTCAGAATATGAGACAAAACCACAAACTCACACTCACACACAAAAAGGCACCTCTTTCCCCCAAGTAGGTCTGTGTCTATCCGGAGTGTCCTCTGACTTGTGGGCCATACTATGTTCCCTAAAAATGGCGTGTCCTGTCTCCGATCTGGTCTCTTTAGCAAACTCTGTGAAGTTGTCAGGAGCCCGTGGTGAGAAACTACCTGCTTTCTCTGGAAAGGCCAGTCTTCATAGTTTCCAGGCATTTGGCTGTCCTCACATCAGTAGGTACCAAGAAAGAGTGACTCTGTCTTGTTAAATCCAAACAAGTGAGCCCATTGGGACATGGAGTGGGTTTGACTCTGTGTGTCTTGTTTCCTGGATCCCAAGATCACAGACTTTCATCACCAATAATGTAAGGTGAGGTCACTTCCTTCAAGAACTGAATGAAGTCACTGCCTTGGAAACCACTTTGTTTTAACAGTTGCTTCCAAGGTTCCCAAAAGATGGAGTCTGCCTCTACTTGCTGTGACTCATTCATAAGTTAGAATGGTATATCAACCATAGGCACCGGGGAACAGCTCTCCACACAGCCATGGTTTGGTCCATCTTCTCTACATTAGGAAGAGAGAGGCTAATTCAGACACATCCCTTCAACCTGACCAGGTTGTTTGCCATGGAAGATGACTTTTGCTCTCTCAGATCCTTCATACCTGCCTACACCTACTCAAGGGATTATTTCTGCAGGGACTTTTGAGGTTCTCAGCTGGTGGATGATACCCTACCTTCCTGGATTTTAAGACCAACTCTGTCCCTGCTCTTCTGTAAAGTGAGATTGAGGGAACAGTGTATGTTTAGTGTTAATAGCATGTTCGATTTGGGTTAGGAGTCATTCTGCTGGATGAATTATGGTATTGGGAACCTGTGATATTTATAAGAATATAAATGTGAAATATATGTATGAGATCAGAGATCTAGGAAAGATTTGAAGCCCAGAAAGGCATTGGGCCCTTGATTGGTATACTTAGATTGAATTATGTTCTGCACCGAGGTCTCAGATAAATCGATATACAATGGCATAGGACCCTATACCTCGGATGACTGAAAGTAGAAGAGAACATCCAGTCAAAAAGGGATAGTCTGTAGGATTAGGAAGATAGTCAGTAGGTTTAGGAAGAAGAGTGAGTCTCGGAGTTGGACCAAAAGTTCTTTAGCAATTGGTTTTCAGTTAGAGGGTGAATGTAAATGTCAGCACATGTGAAGAGACAGTCACAATGATGAACTGGGAAAAATATGTAGGAAAGCAGATATCAATAGGGGCATTAGGAAATCAGGAAAAGTATAAAGTGAGTGATAGGATTAGATATTTTCAACAGGCTTGAGGTTAAATATATAATCTTAGGAAGTAACAAATATGTAGTAACCAATAGGATTGACATTTGAGAGCAGTAGGCACCCTGGACATGGATGCTTTTAGTAATCCATGGTCACTTTCCATTTAGGCTTTGGTACAATCATATGTGTGACCTTTGCATTTTGTGTCCAGAATACTACTGTGGTAAAATGTATATGTAGATCAGGTGACATAAGTATTTCTTCCACCATAAAGGGGAGTAATATTCTGGAAACTTATAAATTAGTACTGGGGATACAAATAGGTGTACCTTGTGTTGATGATTATTGAGATGATGCATGAATAGACCATATTGTGAATAAAGTATGTAACTGGATCCAACATTAAATAATGGATTGAGTTTGCATCTGAAAATATATTGGAAATCTTATATTGATATATATACCATCATTCCAACGAGTTATATATGCAATGGTATTATTAGGGTTACGGTTTATCGTGAAGAGTGAGTTTTGCTTCAAAAATGATTATGGAATCGAAAATAATGTGTTTAGAAAGAAGTCTAGTGAAAAGACCAGTAAAGAAACATGGAGGAATACATGTGTTCTGAAGTAGTAAGTAATTGAAAGTGAACCAAATGCCAAAAAAATTTGTGAAGTTGTGGATGAAAAAATACATCCTATGATGTCCATAAACTGAAGAAATAGTAATGTACCAGTGTTGAGTAAAAATGAACTTCAAATTACACATCATGTCCCATAGCAATCTACTTGCATTGATGTTAAACTGGGTCAGTTACTGTAGAAATATTAGGATTTTTAAGCACCATCCACTGAACTTAGTTTTCAGTAGTAAGAAACCAAAATATATTTCAGGTGTATGAATATTACTGAGAATAATCTTGTGAAAATTTGAATTTAAATGAACATAAATGAATATGAATGAATTTAGGGAGTGTATAATAAGACACATATTTTTCATATTTTTTCAAAATCCGTAGAATATACACACACACACATGCACACACACACACACATGCACACACACACACATTAATATTTAGCAATATATATGAAAATCGATATTCATCATGAAATATAATTCATTCACAAATCCAAAAATATTCATTTTACTGAACAGGGATTTATGTATAGTGTTTTTCACTAGGAAGCTCACCCATAGGTGGAATTTTCAGTTCCATCATTATTTAGGGAGAGTCATCTCTTCTCACAATTTTTATATTCCAAAGTCAGTGATCTTACAAGAATGTACGTGTGATACCAGGTAGGATATTGTATATGCATAAAAGAATTACATGTGCTGAATAGGATACAGAGAAAGGGAGACAGGAATTTACATATGTGATAACTTTAAAAAATCATGGAGAAATATTAAAATGAAAAGTTTACTAAATTTAAAACACATACTCTTGATAAAGAGGAAGACAAATACAAATATACACCATGCTTCCTATAAAAGGACTGTACTTCTATTCAGTTAGGTTTTTTTTTCTCCATGATATTAGGATTAGTAGTCAGAGTCTAGTAGGGTATGGGTTAGTGTCAGGGATTCAGTATTTCAAATGGAAAATAGGAAAATGAATCTAATGTGTATACAAACATGTGATACACAAAAATCTTCCCTCTCTTATCCAGAACAATGCCTTGACATAACCATTGCTAAAAGTAAGACACAATTAGAGGAGAGGAGTTAGAAAACCTGTGAATACATATGTGGAATGAAAAATGCTCAGGAGTTCACAACACTGGAGGTGGTAAAAGAGTTTAGAAAAGTATGGGAGAGGGTAAACACACCAGAAACATGGAGCTGTGCTGACCTAAAGACTTATTGAGAAACTTCCTCTGAGGTTAGGCACAAGAAATATATGTATGGCAATATGTAAATCAATGGTTCTGAACTGATGTGATCTGCAATCTGTATATGGAGTAAAAATGGGAGCTCATATCCCACTTGAATCAAAGTGTGAAATTTGATATATCAAGAAGTATGTACTGTTTTGAACAACCTACAATAAAAATTAATTAAAAAAAGAAAAAGAAATATATGTAATTGTCAGGAGATTTAGCTTCGTTTGTAGTGACACCAAAAATCTGGGTCTGCATCTATGTGACCTGGAGGACATGGTTCTTTATTTTGTAATGAACATGAGGCAGCAGGTCTGAAATCTCCCTTTGTAGGTAAACTGTTGCTAATGGGAGCTAAGTGACTTCCCGTGTGGTCTGTGAAGCCATTTGGTCATCCTACACTTTTCAGGGTGTTTCTTACTGCTGCACTGGGAATTTGGTATTTGCTTCATGAAATACAATATGTTCAACTGGGACACAATGCTGGAGGGAGTTCTGTCATGTGTGGTTGGTCAGGGTCGGCAAGAGAATGTACGAACCAGGATTCTATCCCACATAGCTTTCCCCTTGACTATAGCAACCTGATTCTGAACACTGCCCTGAAACCTCTACATATAACAAGATGCCTTTACATATAAAGGTCTGCTGCCTGCACCATGTCAGTCGCAAGATTTGGAAGCCAATGGAAGATCCAGGTGGTCCTACCAAAAATATTTATTTACACACCTATAGTCCACTGCTCTACACCCACTACCCAGCAGGCTCCAACTTACTGGCATCTCTGTTCTACACCATTTTCACGAAACTCAGTCAATCAAGGCACTGTTTGTTATACTCATGATCAGCAACAGGATATCTTAAGGTTATCCAGTGCCACCTGGTCATGGGGATTTCAAAAATTTCATGGTATTAATCTAGTCATTTTTCAAGGATGAAGTTGGAGGCACTGTGGGTTTCATTTAATTCAGGAACCATTAAATGGTGAGGAAGCTCATTTCAATGAAAGCTCTGGAGAACACTCACAGGCAAGCCTTCCCAAAGAGTGGCCAAAAGGACACATGAATCCAGGCCCATTGAGGTATACAATGTGCGGTCCATGTGTGTTTGGACTCTCAACTATGGCTACCAAGTCTTTAAGAATTAAATCATGTGATATCCTGGCTCAGAATCCCTGAGCTCTGTGGAAAGCCATCCTGGGCCTAGATCTCAGTTTCCAAAAGCGATTCTCATGCGTGGTCTCCAAAATCCCAACACTATTCATGGCAATACTTCTCTGAGGTCAGTTCCAGAACTCAGTCTCTAAGGGGAATCACACCAGAGTTCAAGCCCTGGTGGACCCAGTCATCTCTTCCAACTACCACACAAATTACCACAATTAAAACAAGAACCCTCCCATATGGCCCTCATCTTCTTTCATATAGACAGTCATCATAATCTGGCTGGAGGTTTCCATGAGGGGCGCAGACCAAGACAGTGTCCCAAATAAGCTCCTTTGCCCCTCATTTGCCTAAAGTCAAGGTGGCCTGGACACCCATCCTGTGAACCAAAAGTGATCAAATAGGCCTGCCATTAATACCGCTCCAATTTGAGGACTACTGTCTGTGGGGTTTAGATTCTTTATGTGAATTTTAGTCATGAGAAAACCCAAGCACAATGGGCTAGCCTCTGCAGGTTTTGTAGAACTCTTTTGACCCAAAGGATCCCATTCTCACTTGATGGAGGTCAGGAACCTTACAGAGGAAGTCGAGAGACTTCATCCCAATAATTGCTCTTTTGGCGAATTTTCTTTTGGATGCACACATGGTAACTTTCTTTAGATCCATCAGGTGCTGAGAATCTAAGCCACAGCCACACACAGGGCTAAGGGCCTGATTCAGACACATCCCTTTCCAAAGCAATTTAGGAAAGTGCCACAGGTATGCCCATTCATTTCCATTTGAAAACTGTTTTCTTCAGGCTTCACAAAGGGGTGGCCTGAGGCAAAGACCTTCCTGACATTCAGGGCAACAGAACAATAGGTAAGCAAAAGGCCCAAAGCAGGGTTTCTCCTCTGAGACTTTCCTGGTCACACTGATATCTGAGTTTTCTGAGATGCTCGCCATCCCCTATAGCTATCCAGTACATGGCCATGTCACAGAGCTTGGAGGTGGTACATATCTTGGACACAAAACCATGGGCCTATTCTTGAGATTGGCCGGAATTCAGGACGAAAATAGAAACTTAGGAAGGTAGCAGGTGTTGCTCATCGATAAGGCAAGCTACAGTCCATTCATAAACGGGGCAATATGAAGGCTGAGAAGCTTTCTACTAGACACGACACATCCATTGATGGATTCTCTTTTCTAATGTCTACAACCACGGAAAAAGTGGAATACACAGACATAGAAACACTCACCCTGTGAAAAGACTTACTAGAAACAGTCCACTTCAAATGAAACAAACCGACTGTCCTACCTATTCTCAGAAAATGAGACAAAACCACAAACCCACAACGACACCCACAAAGGCACCTCCTTCCCCTAAGTAGGTCTGTGACTATCCAGAGTGTCCTCTGACTTGTAGGCCATAATATGTTCCCCCAAAATGGCCTTTCCTGTCTCAGATCTTGTCTCCTTGGCCAACTCTGTGAACTTCTTAGGATCCAACGGTGAGCAACTACCTGCTTTCTCATGAAAAACCCTGCATCCGAGCTTTCCTGGCATTTGGCCTTCCTCACATCTGTAGGTACCAAAAAATACTGACCCTGTCCTTGGTAAATCCAAACAAGTGAGACCACTGGGACTGGGACTGGGATTGGCTCTGTGTGCCTGGCTTCCTGGATCCCACGTTCAGAGAGTTCCATCACCAAGAAAGTGAGGTGAGGTCACTTCCTTCCTGAACTGAATGAGGGCACTGTCTTGGCAGCCACTTTGTCCTAACTGTTGCTTCCAAGGGTCCCAAGAGATTGAGGCTGCCCCTACTTCCTGTGACATTTTCACAAGTTAGAATGGTATATCAACCAAAGGCACCCAGGAATAGATCTCCACACAGGCCTGGTTTGGTCCATGATGTCTACATTAAAAAAAAATCTGATTCAGACACAACCTTTTATCCTGACAGGGTTGTTTGCCATGGAAGATGACTTTTGGTCTCTCAGGTCCTTTATTGCTTCCTACATCTTCTCCAGGGATCATTTCTGCATGGACCTTTGAGGTTCTCAGCAGGTGGAAGTTTTTCTACATTTCTGTATTGTAATATCAACTCCTTCCCTGCTCTTCTGTAAAGTTAGATTGAGGGAACAGTGTCCGGTTATGGTTAAAAACATGCTCGATTTGGGTTAGAAATCATTTTGCTGGATGAATGATCGTATTGAGAACTTGCTATGTGTAGAAGAATATATAGGTGAAATAAATGTATGAAAAAAGAAATCTAAGTCTGATTTGAAGGCCAGAAGGGCATTGGGCCCTTGATAGGGATACGTGGTGTTGAATTACGTTCTGCAGAGTTGTCTCAGATAAATCGATATACAATGGCATAGCACCTTGTACGTTGCATGAATTAATGTAGAAGGAACATCAAGTCAAAAAGGCATAGTCGGTAGTGAAAGGTTAATAAAATTAATAAAATAGGTACTTGTCACTTCCTGTTTTTCTGTATGCTTAACAAAACACTTTTGAAATCTTGAGAAATGTTTGCTAATCTTGTTCTAGAATGTACTGTTCCCAACAGCCGAACTGCAGAATGTACTCCCTCACTCGGTGTCATGCAAATCGCCCACTCGCCCTTACCCATCACTAAACTTCCCTCTCTTCCCTCTCCAAGGAAAGTATATAAGCTCTGCTTAAGCTGTTCTCAGAGGTCTCTGCTCTATTTAATTTAGCTCTGAGCTCCAGCATGCTGGACCACAAATAAACCCTTTGCTGTTGCATGAGACAGTCTCTTGGTAGTATCTTCCTCTGACACTCGCCTGACCTTTACATATTGAGGTTCCACCGAGTTCCAGCAGTGGTGGACGAGAGACCCCAACGGGTTCCTCTCGGAGCAAGTAAGGCGTCTCTTTCCGGTTTCAGGTTTCTTGTTAGGGCTTGACAAAATTGCTGGCGATGAAGAGTCTGGGCTCTCTCCGACGGTGGCTGAGAGACGTGTCACAGAGACAAAGGGCACCTCTCTGGAGGACCCCGCAGAGAACTCGGGAAATCAAGGAACAATAGTCTTCTCGACTCAGTGATATTTTCTTTTAGATTCGTTATTGCCATACCATTGGGTTTTGCCGGCTACTCATTCCTGGTCTCAGTGTTGGACGTTCATTGCCTGTCTTTATGGTCTTGTCTTACCTGTGTCGTGTGTCCTTGCTTTTACTGTTTGTGGAACTTTCATTATGGAACAGAGCACGTCAATGCCTCTGTCCCTGACCCTTGATCACTGGACCAAAGTCCGCTTAAGGACTCAGAATCTTTCTTTTTTTAGTAAAACGCTGGACCTGGCAGAATCTCTGTGCCTCAGAATGGCCCATCTTTGGAGTCGTATGGCCCCTAGAAGGATCTTTCTACTTCCCACTAATTTAAAAAGTCAGAGGTATTGTCTTTCAGCCAGCGCCACATAGCCATCCGGATCAACAGCCATATATCTTAACTTGGCAGGACCTCTGCAAATCTTTTCCTCCATGGGTGAAGCCTTTCCTTGCCCCTACCTCTGCTCCTACTCCTTCCCCCATGATCTCTCAAACCCTCTCAACCTCCTCCTCCTCCACCCTCTGTTCTCCCTGAGTCACAGATTTGACTCTACTGGACTCTTCTCCCCCTCCTTATCCCCTGCCCTCGTCCCCTAACACACAACACACTCTAAGTGATTCCGCTGCTGCTGACTAAGCCTCTCTACCATTGGAGGAAGCTAAGCCGGTAATAGGATCTGACAATGGACCGATGTTCATGGCCCAGGTAAGTCAGGGGTTAGCCAGGAACCTGGGGATTAATTGGAAGTTAAATTGTGCTTATAGACCACAGAGTTCAAGACAAGTAGAAAGAATGAATAGAACCATTAAAGAGACCTTAACGAAATTAAGCTTAGAGACCAGCATAAGATTGGACTATGCTCCTGCCTTATGCAATGTTTCATGCAAGAAAAAATCCCTTTGTTTCTTTGAGTAACCTTACCACGTGTGAAACTCTTTATGGTGGCCCTCCTCCAATAGGGGACCTAAGCCCAACTGTAAGACCTAAAGATCCTTTCCACACCCCCTTGCTTGACAGACTTAAAGATCTTGAAAGAACTCAGTAATACCTGTGAAAACAGCTGGCCACTGCCTACCCAACTGGGAACCAGGGGATTCCACATCCATATCAAGTAAGAGATTTCATCTATGTAAGATGATATCAGGTGTCATCCCTGGTACCCCGCTGAAAAGGACCATACCAGGTGCTATTATAACACCTACAGTGGTAAACGTAAACAGAATCACTTCCTGGATCCATGCCTCTCATCTCAAGCCTGCTCCCTGTACAGAATCTTTCTGGAAACTGAAAAAGACTGGTAACAGTTTCAAATTGTGTATTTGCAATGTGAATAAGGTTATATACTCTCCCCTTGGCTACAAGTAGTCCTAACCCTCATCAGCCCATTAAGCAGTGATGGCTGATCACAAATCCTACTGGAAAAGAAGTATGGTCTATCTCACATACAGCCCCCTTAGGGACCTGGTGGCCATTTCTCCACCCAGACATTTGTTAGCTGGCTATAGGTTTTTCCTATTGTGATATCCCTGATGAAGAGGATCCCACTAAAATACCATTAAATCCCTTCTGTACCATAGATAATGGAAACAAACATTATGGATGTAGGGACACGCGAGCCAGATGCAGGTTGGCTAGTCTAGATTACTAAGTTTGCCTGGCAGACTATCAAAGCCACAAAGAGTAATGGCTGTGTGGGGGAAAAGCCGACTTTTTCTGTATGTCATGGGAATGTGTGCATACCGGGGCTGCCTGATGGAACCCCAATTCTTCATCAAATTCAGTACACAGCATTGGCCACATTACCAATTAGACAACCAAAAACTATGGCACCCAGAGGGGTCTCTAGATCCTCAAATTTTGTGTGACCTTTTTGACTTCTGCAAGTGCTCAAAAGAGTGAAAGGATATTCCCCTATGTGGAAGCCTTTTCCCTCCTTCACTCACATCCTGAACTATGCTTCTCCAATAGATCATTATCCTCAGCCTTCTGCTCCAGACCCTCTGCTGTCACTCCCATCTCAGCAACTTGATTTCTCCCCTCCAATAACTAGATCAGAAACCGAAAGCTCCACCAGTTCTCTGACCATCGCCCCCTTGCTGAGGTAGCAGGTACATAGGTACCGCTCCACCGACTCATTCCTCTCATCTCCTGTCAGTGCCCTCACCGGGTCCCACCAGGTCCTCTTACCAGCTAACCCAATGCTCAAACGAGCTGAGGAGAGCCCTGAGACCCTTATCCAAGATGTAATATAATTGGCCTTTAAAGTTGCTTTGTCATCACTGAAAACAGGTTACTAAAATTTAAAGTCCCTCACAGGATTTTGGGATCCTCACTCCCGTCTTTCACTCTGCTCTACCTGATCTACTGCTCAAGTTTGCTGCTAGGAAATTCCCAATAACCTTTCGCATTATTCTTTTACATCTATCTTTTCCCTCATTCTCAGATCCTTGGAGGTGCTCTCAGCCCCAACTTCCCCGTCTTTCCCCCTCTGTACCAGGCCCACAGAAAAGTCTTAAATGACCTTCTTCAGAAGTCTTCACCATGGCTGAGTTTTGAACTTTCAGCCAAACAGTCCCAATAAAGACTTTAATGTAGATAAACATTCTCTTTTGTATTGCCCTGTTCTACTTGGCCACTGGCTAAAAATCTCAGTACTTCTAAGCTAGACAACCCCTAACTAGTTTTTCACAAAATATGTGAACAAGTCCTCTGGCCTTCAGCTGGGGCTTCACAGAGATGGCTACATTTCTAAGATAAAGAAATTACCAACCGGGCTCCATGGTAAGAGCTGGCAGGGGGAAAATAAGAAAGGGAAGAAAAAGCTCTCCTCCTCCCAGGTGTCCTTGAAAAGTTAACTTGCGCAGAACAGAAGGAAAAACAGAAACAAATACTGCTTTTTCAAACTTCTGAAGACTGTGAACTTCTGAGCCCCATCCCTTATATGTTGGGTACAAAATTCTGAAACTACCTAAACTTGAGTTTCAGGGGATTAATTGATTACAATAGAAGCAATGCCCTCTGAATCCGGTTGCAACCAAATAGGACTGTTTCCCTCTCTTGAGTGCTATCTTAGGTGCCTTGCTTTGTCAGTGCCTACAACAGCATAATTCTATATACTTAAACATCGTTTATGTTTTCATGAAATGATCAAGATATGTGATAAATTGTGTAATGGTGCAGATGTTTCCCAGAGTGCTCTATCATGACGCAGGTTCATTTGAAGATCAAATAGGGGGGGCATACAACCGGTTCCACTGGGAACATATATCCCTCACTTTAGCCATCCTATTAGGATTAGGAGTTTCTGCACGGGTGGGCAGAGGAACCAGTGGCATTGTCCATGGGACACAAAAGATGACCCAATTAGAAGCAGCAATAGAGCAAAAGTAAGATATTAGAAACCTCCTTCAGGGCTTTGCATGAAACTTTAACCTCTCTCTCTGAAGTTGTTTTACAGAACAATTGAGGGTTGGACCTCCTCTTCATTAGAGAAGGGGGCCTTTGTGCTGCATTGAGGGAAGAATGTTGTTTTTATGCTAACTATACTGGAGTTGTAATAAAATCTATGAGTAAATTTAAAAGACACCTTGAAGAGCATCAACAAGTGAGAGAGGCCCAAAAAGGGTGGCTTGAGTCTTGGTTCACACAGTCCCCCTGGTTAACTACGTTTTTATCAACCCTGGCCGGTCCAATAATAATCCTCATATTATTGCTAACTATAAAACCCTGTTTGCTCAACCGTGTAATGTCTTTTCTCCAGGCTCAAATTGGACCAGTTAAACTTATGGTAATACCCCACTAGCAGACATTGAATGTGACACCCTCCAATGATCATTTTTATGATTAAAATTAGCCAGAAGAAGAAGTGGGGAATGAAATATTAATAAAATAGGTACTTGTCACATCTTGTTTTTCTGTATGCTTAACAGAACACTGTTGAAATCTTGAGAAATGTTTGCAAATCTTGTTCCCAGAATGTTCTATCCCCAGCTGCCAAATTGCAGAATGTACTCCCTCTCCGAGTTGCATGCAAACCGCCCACTTGCCCTGACCCATCAGTACAATTCCCTCCCTTCCCTCTCCAGGGAAAGTATATAAGCTCTACTTCAGCTATTCTCAGGGCGATCTGCTCTATTCAGGTGAGCTCTGAACCCCAGCATGCTGGACACCCAATAAACCCTTTGATGTTGCATGAGATAGTCTGTTGGTAGTCTCCTCCTCTGAAGCTCGCACCACATTTACTTGGATGATTAAATGTAGAAGAGAACATCCAGTCAAAAAGGGATAGTCTGTAGCATTAGGAAGATAGTCAATAAGTTTAGGAAGAAGGGTGAGTATAAGATTTGGAACAAAAGTTTCTTAGCAATAGGATTTTGATTAGAGAGTGAATGTAAATGTCAGCACAGGTGAAGAGTCAGTCACAATGATGAACTGGGGAAAATATGTAGGAAAGCATATATCAATATAGACATTACAAAATCAGGCAGAGTATAAAGTGAGTGATAGGATTAGACATTTTGAACAGGGTTGAGTTTAAATATATAATCTTAGGAAGAAACAAATATGTAGTCACAAATAGGATTGACATTTGAGAGCATTGGGCAAATTTCAGGTGGATGAATATTTCTGAGAATAATCTTGTGAATAGTTGATTATAAATCCACATACATGAACATGAATGAATTTAGGGAGTGAATATAAGACACATATATTTCATATTTTGAAAAATCTGGAGAGTGTATATATATATATATATATATATATATATATATATATATATACACATATGGATACATATACATAAAACACACACACAGACAAAAAAGTAGCAATATATATGTCAATCAAAATTCATTATAAAATATATACCATCCACAGATCTAAAAATACTCATTTTACTGAACATGGATTTATGTATAATGCTGTTCAACTAGCAAGCTCACCCATAGGTTGAATATTCAGTTCCAACAGGGTTTAGTAGGAGTGATCTCTTCTAACAATTTGTATCTGCCAAGTCAGCCACCTCACAAGAATGTACGTGTGGTACCAGATAGGAATCTATATGTGCATATAAGAATACAGAGAAAGGGAGACAGGAATTCACATATTTGTTAACCTTAAAAATACAAGGACAACTATTCCAACAAACAATTGACTAGATTTATAACTCCAACTCTGTATCATGCAAAAGGCAAGTCCATCTATACACCATGCCTACTCTGAACTGCTTGTATTTCTATTCTTTATGGGTTATTTTTCTCCATCATATTAGGATTAGTAGTCAGAGTCTGGTAGGGTATGGGTTAGAGTCAGGTATTCAGTATTTTGAATTGAAAATAGGACACTGAATCCAATGTGTATGCAAATATATGCTACGGAAAAATCTTCCCACTCTCCTCCAGAACAATGCCTTGACATTACCTTCGCCCCAAGTAAGACACAATTAGAGGAGAAGAGTTAGAAAATCTGTGAATACATATCTAGAATGGAAAATGCTCCAGATTTCACATCTTTGGAGGTGGTAGAGGAGTTTCCAAAAGTAAGAGACAGGGTAAACACTCCACAAACATGGAGCTCTGCTGACCAAAAGACATTTTGAGAATCTGCCTCTGAGGTTGGGCACTTGAAATATATGTTGTTGTCAGGAGCTTTAGCTTTATTTGTAGTGAAACCATCAAAGCTGGATCTGCATCTATGTGACCTGGAGGAAATGGTTACTTATTTTCAAATAAAAATGAGGCAGCAGTGATGAATTCTCTTTTTGTAGGTAAACTGTGGCCACTGAGGGCTAAGGGTCTTCCCGTGTGGACTGTGAAACCAATGGTCATCCTCCAATTTTCGTGGTGTTTCTTGCTGCTGCACTGGGAGTTTGGTATTTGCTTCATGAAATACAACGAGTTCAAATGGAACACAGTGCTGAAGGGAGTTCTGTCAGGTGTGGTTGGCAGGGTCTCCAGGAGAATGCACCAACCAGGGTTCTATCTCAAGTAGCTTGCCCCCTTGACAATAGCAACATGATACTGAACATTGCCCTGAAACCTCTCCATATAAAAATATGCCTTTACATATATGGGTGTGATGGTTGCACCATGTCAGTCACAGCCATTTGGAAGCCAATGGAAGATCCACATGGCCCCACCACAGATGTTTTATCACACATTTGCATAACACAGCTCTAGGCCCACTACTTACCAGGCCCCAACTTACTGGCATCTCTGTTCTACACCATTTTCATGAAACCCAGTCAATCAAGGCCCTGTCTGTTATACTCATCATCATCAACAGGACATCAAAGGTCCTCCAGTGCCAGCTGGTCATCGGAATTTCTAAAATTTCATGGTAATTATCTAGCATTTTTTCACAGATGCATTTGGAGGCAATGTTGGTTTCAATTCATTCAGGAACCATTAAATGGTGAGGAAGCTAATTTCAGGGAAATCTCTGGAGCACTCTCACAGGCAAGTCTACCCAAAGAGTGGCCAAAAAGTCACATGTAGCCAGGCCCATTGAGGTCTACAAACGAGGTCCAAGTGTGTTTTGAATCTCAATTATGCCTGCCAAGTCTTTCAGAATAAAATCATGTAATATCCTGGCTGTGATTCCCAGTGTTCTTTGGAAAGCCACTCTGGGCCTTGATCCCAGGTTCCAATGGCAACTCTCATTCCTGGCCTCCTAAAATCCCAACACAATTTATGTCAATACTTCTCTGAGGTCAGTTCCAGAACTCAGTCTCTAAGGGGAATCACAGCAGAATTCATGCCCAGGTGGACCCAGTCATCTCTTCCAACTGCCACACAAATGACCACAATTATAACCAAAACACTCCTACATGGCCCTCATCTTCTACCATAAAGATACTCATCATAACATCTGGATGGAGGTTTTCATGAGAGGCACATTCCAAGACAGTGTCCAAAATAAGCTCCCTTGCCCCTCATTTGCCCAATGTCAGGGTGGCTTGTACACCCTTCCTGTGAACCAGGAGTGATCAAATAGGCCTGCCCTTAATACTGCTTCGCTTCTCCAATTTGAGGCTCTCTGACTGTGGGGTCTAGATTCTTTTTGTGAATTGGAGTCATGAGAAAAGCCAAGCCCCTCTGCAAGGATTTGAAGAACTCATTTCACCAATAGGATCCCTATTCTGACATGATGGATTTCAGAAACCTAACAAAGGAAGGCAATATAATTCATGCACATTGATTGAACGTTTTTCCATTTTGGTTTAGATGCACATATGGGATCTTTCTTTACATCCATCAGGGGCTGAGAATCTAAGTCACAGCCTAAAACAGGGCAAAGGGCCTGAATCAGACACATCCTTTTCCAATGAAATTAAGCAAAGAGCCAGAGGTGATGCACATTCATTTCCATTTGAAAACTGTTTTCTTCAGGCTTAACAAAGGGGATGCATGAGACAAAGACCTTTCTGATATTCAGGGCAACAGAACAATAGGTAAGCAAAAGGCCCAAAGCAGGGTATCTCCACTGAGACTTTCCTGATCACACTGATATCTGAGTTTTCTGAGATGCGGGCCATTCCATTCAGGTATCCAGTACATGGCCATGTCAAAGACCTTGGATTTGGTACATATCTTGAACACATAACCATGAGCCTATTCTAGAGAGTGGCCAGAATTCAGGAAGAAAACAGGGACTTAGGAAGGTATTAGGTGTTGCCCGTGCATAAGGCAAGCCACACTCCATTCATAAATTGGGCAGGATGAATGCTGGGAAGCTTTATACTAGACATGACACATCCATTGCTGCATTCTCTTTTCTCATGTCTACTACCACAGGCACAGTGGGATACACAGACATGGAAACACTCACCTCGTCAAACGACTTACCAGAAACAGTTCACTCCAAAACAAACAAACCTCCATTCCTACCTATTTTCAGAACATGAGACAAACCACAAACCCACACCCACTCCCAAAAAGGCACCACCTTCCCCAAGTAGGTGTGTGACTAACCAGAGTGTCCTCTGACTGGTGGCCATACTCTGTTCTTCCGAAATGGCCTGTCCTCTCTCAGATCTGTTTTCCTTGGCGAACTCTGTAAAGTTGTAAGGAAAAAATGGAGAGCTACTACCTGCTTTCTCAGTAAAGTTCCCTCTTCAGAGCTCTCCAGGCATTTGGTAATCCTCACTTCAGTAGGTACCAAGAATGACTGACTCTATCCTTGCTAAATCCAAACAAGTGAGCCCACTGGGACTGGGACTGAAACTGCCTCTGGGTGCCTGGCTCCTTGGATACAAAGTTCAGAGAGTTCCATCACCAAGGAAATGAGGTATGTCACATTCTTTGGAACTGAATGAGGTCACTGCCTTGGCAAATATATATCTTATGATGTACAAAAACTGAAGAAATAATAATGTACCAGTGTCGAATACAAATGAATGACAAATTACATATCATGTCCCATAGGATTCTACTTGCATTGATGTTAGACTGGGTCAGTTACTGTAGAATAATTAGGATTTGTATGCACCATTCACTGAAGTTAGTTTTCAGTACTAGGAAACAAATATGTATTTCAGGTGGATGAATATTTCTGATTATATTCTTGTGAAAAGTGGATTATAAATCCACATACATGAACAAGAATGAATTTAGAGAGTGTATATTAGACACATATATTTCATATTTTGAAAAATTTGGAGAGTATATCTATATCTATATCTACATATACACACACACACACACACACACACACACACAACACTCACAGACATTAAAAAGTACCAATATAAATGCCAATCGAAATTCATCAGTAAATATATATCATCCACAAATGCAAAAATATTTATTTTACTGAACATGAGTTAATGTATAATGTTGTTCTACTAGGACGCTCTCCTATAGGTTGAATTTTCATTTCCAACAGCATTTAGGAGGAGTGAACTCTTCTCACAATTTGTATCTGCCAAGACAGCCATCTCACAAAAATGTACGTGTGATACCAGGAACAATTCTATATATACATATAAATATACATGTGTGAATAGGCTACAGAAAAGGGAAACAAGAATTCACATATTTGTTAAGTTTAAAAAAACATGGAGAATATTTCAATTAAAATTTGACTAGATTTATAACTCCTACCTTATATAATGCATATGTCAAGTCCAACTATACAACATATCTCCTCTGAAGTGCTTGTATTTCTATTGTGTTGGGTTAATTTTCTCCATTATATTACAATGAATAGTCTGAGACTACTAGGTATGGGTTAGTGTCAGGGATTCAGTATTTCGAATGGAAAATTGGAAAATGAATCCAATGTGTATGTAAATATATGCTGCACAAATATCCTCCCGCTCTCATCCAGAACAATGCCTTGACATTACCTTCACCCCAAGTAAGACACAATTAGAGGAGAAGAGTTACAAAATCAGTGAATACATATCTGGAATGGAAAATGCTCAGGAGTTCACAACCTTGGAGGTGGTAGAGGAGTTTCCAAAACTAAGGTACAGGGTAAACACTCCACAAACATGGAGCTCTGCTGGCCTAAAAACTTTTTGAGAAACTGCCTCTGAGCTTCCACACTTGAAATATATGTTGTTTTCAGGAGATTTGGCTTCCTCTGTAGTGAGACCATCAAAGCTGTGTCTGCATCTATGTGACCTGGAGGACATGGTTTCTTATTTTCCAATGAACAAGATGAAGCAGTGCTGAATCCTCTCTTTGTAGGTAAACTGAGGCCACTGGGGACTAAGTGTCTCCCCGTGTGGACTGTGATGCCATTTGGTCCTCCTCCAATTTGTGGTGTTTTTGCTGCTGCACTGTGAGTTTGGTATTTGTTTCACGAAATACTAGGAGCTAAACTGGGACACAGTGCTGGAGGGAGTTCTGTCACTTGTGGTGGGTCAGGGTCTGCAAGAGAATGCACCAACTAGGCTCCTATCCCTCACAGCTTGCCCCATTGCCCCCTTGTCCATATCAACATGATTCTTAATTTTCCTCTGAAAACTCTCCATATAACAAGATGCCTTTACATATAAGGGTCTGCTGGCTGCACCATGTAAGTTACAAGCCATTTGGAATTCAATGGTAGATCCACATGGCCCTACCACGGATGTTTTATCAAACACCTCCCCACCACTGCTCTAGACCCACTACTCAGCAGGCTCCAACTTACTGGCATCTCTGTTCTACACCATTTTCATGAAACTCAGTAAATCAAGGCACTGTCTGGTATACTCATGATGAGCAACAGGACATCCAATGTTTCTCCAGTGCCACCTGGTCATAGGAATTTCAAAAATTTCATGGTATTTATCTAGCCATTTTTCAAGCATGAAGTTGGAGGCACTGTGGGTTTCAGTTCATTCAGCAAACATTAAATGGTGAGGAAGCTCATTTCAATGAAATCTCTGGAGAACTCTCACAGGACCGGCTTCCCAAAGAGTGGACAAAAGGTCCCATTTGGCCAGGCCCATTGAGGTCTACAATGTGAGGTCCATTTGTGTTTTGACTCTCAACTATGGCTGCCATTTTTTTAAGAATAAAATCATGTGATATCCTTGCTGAGAATCCCAGGCCTCTGTGGAAATCCACCCGGGGCCTAGGTCTCAGGTTCCAAGAGCGACTTTCATGCGTGGCCTCTTAAAATCCCAACAAAATTCATGGCAATGCTTCTCTGAGTTCAGTTCCAAAACCCAGTCTCTAAGGGGAATCACACCAGAGTTCAAGCCCACGTGGACCCAGTCATTTTTTCCACTGCAACACAAATGACCAAAATTAAAACCAAAACACTCCCACATGGCCTTCATCTTATTCCATATAGTCAATCATCTTAACCTCTGGCTGGAGGTTTCCATGAGGGGCGCAGCCCAAAACAGTGTCCAAAATCAGCTTGTTTGCCCCTCATTTGCCTAAAGTCAGGGTAGCCTGGACACCGTTTCTGTGAAACAGGAGTGAACAAATAAGCCTGCCGTTAATACTTCTTTGTTTCTCCAATTTGAGGCCTACTGATTTTAGGTATCGATTTTTTAGGTGATTTAGAGTCATGCGAAAACACAAGCACCTCTGCAGGGCTTTGAAGAACTCATTTGACCCAAAGAATCCCTATTCTCATTTGATGGAGTGCAGGAACCTAACAGAGGAAGGCAAGAGACTTCATCCACAATGAATGATATTTTTTGCCATTTTGGTTTTGGAAGCTCACATGGGATCATTCTTAAGATCCATCAGGTGCTGAGAATCTAAGTCACAGCCACACACAGGTCCAAGATGCTGATAAAGACACATCCCTTTCCAAAGCAATTAAGCAAAGAGCCACAGGTGAGGCCCATTCATTTCCATTTGAAAACTGTTTTCTTCAGGCTTCACAAAGGGGTGGCCTGAGGCAAAGACCTTCCTGACATTCAGTGCAACACAACAATAAGTAAGCAAAAGGCCCAAAGCAGGGTTTCTGCACTGAGACTTTCCTGGTCACACTGATATCTGAGTTTTCTGAGATGCTCGCCATTCTCTTCAGCTATCCAGTACATGGCCATGTCACAGAGCTTGGAGGTGGTACATATTTTGGACACAAATCCATGAGCCTATTCTGGAGAGTGGCCAGAATTCAGGAAGAAAACAAGAACTTAGAAAGATAGCAGGTGTTGCACATCGATAAGACAAGCTGCAGTCCATTCATATATTGGGCAGGATGAATTATGGGAAGATTTATACTAGACAGGACACATCCATTAATGCATTCTCTTTTCTAATGTCTACAACAACGGACACAGTGGGATACACAGAAACAGAAACACTCGCCATGTCAAATGACTTACTAGAAACGGTCCACTCCAAACCAAACAAACCGCCTTTCCTATCTATTCTCAGAACATGAGACAAAACAACAAACCCACACGCACTCCCACAAAGACACCTCCTTCCCCCAAGTAGGTCTGTGACTATCCGGAGTGTCCTCTGACTGGTGGGCCATACTATGTTCCCCCGAAATGGCCTGTCTTCTCTCAGATCTTGTTTCCTTGACCAACTCTGTGAAGATGTCAGGAAAAAGTGGTTAGCCACTACCTGTATTCTCAGGAAAGGTACATCTTCAGAGCTCTCCTGGCATTTTGCCATCCTCACATCATTAGGTACCAAGTAAACTGACTCTCTCCTTGGTAAATCCAAACAAGTGAGCCCAATGGGACTGGGACTGGGACTGCCTCTGGGTGCCTGGCTTCTTGGATACCAAGTTCAGAGAGTTCCATCACCAAGGAAATGAGGTATGTCACATTCTTTGGAACTGAATGAGGTCACTGCCTTGGCAACCACTTTGTCCTAACAGTTGCTTCCAAGGGTAACATAAGATGGAGGTTGCCCCTACTTCCTGTGACACTTTCATAAGATAGAATGTATATCACCATTGGCACCCGGGAACAGCTCTCCACTCAGCCCTTGTTTGGTCCATCTTCTGTACAATAAGAAGAGAGAGAGGCAGATTCAGACACATCCCTTCATCCTGACCAGGTTGTTTGCCATGGAAGATGACTTTTGCTTTCTCAGGTGCTTCAAACCTGTCTACAACTTCTCCAGGTATCATTTGTGCATGGACATTTGAGGTTCTCATCAGGTGGAAGGTCCCCAACTTTCCTGTATTGTAAGAACCACTCTGTCCCTGCTCTTCTGTAAAATGATTGAGGGAACAGTGTATACTTGGGGTTAAAAACAGGTTTGATTTGGGTTACGAGTGATTCTGTGTGATGAATAATGGTATTGGGAACCTGCAATATTTACAAGAATATAGAGGTGAAATATAAGTAGGAAAACAGAAATCTAGGTATGATTTGAAGCCCAGAAGGGTTTTGCCCTTAATTGGGATACTTAGCTTTGAATGATGTTCTGCAAAGATGCCTCAGATAATTCGATATACAATGGCATAGGACCTTGTACATTGGATGACTGAATTTAGAAGAGAACATCCAGTCAAAAAGGGATATTCAGTAGGATTAGGAAGATAGTCGGTAGGTTTAGGAAGAAGAGTGAGTATAGGATTTGGACCAAAAGTTCTTTAGCAATAGACTTTTGGTTGTTGAATGAATGTAAATGTCAGCACATATGAAGAGTCAGTCACTATGTTGAACTGGGGAAAATATGTAGAAAAGCAGATATCAATAGAAACATTACGAAATCAGGCAAAGTATAAAGTGAGTGATAGAATTAGACATTTTCAACAGGGTTGAGTTTGAATAAATAAATTAGGAAAAAAACAAATATGTAGTCACCAATAGGATTCACAATTGACAGCATTAGGCAACCTGGACATGGATGTTTTTAGAAATCCATGTTCACTTTCCATTTAGGCTTTGGTACAATCATAAGTGTGACCTTTCCATTTTTTGTCCAGAATATTACTGTGATAATGAGGTGACATGAGTATTTCTTTCACCATTTCTGGGAGCAATATATTGAAGATGTAAATTGAGAATCGGGGGTACAAAGAGGTGTACCCTGTTTCTAGGAACATAGAGAAAAAGCATGAATAGACCATACTGTGAATAAATAATATAACTTTTTTGAACTTTAAATAATGAATTGAACTGATATCTGAAAAATTAAAGGAAATCGTATATTGATATACAATCATTCATTCCAACCAGGTATATATGTAATGGAAATATTAGTGTTTTGGTTTATCATGAAGAGTGTGTGAGTTTTGCTTCAAAATGATTATGGAAATTCAAAATAATGTGTTTGGAAAGAAGTCTCATGAAAAGACCAGTCAAGAAACCCTGACAATACATGTGTTCTGAAGCAAGAAGTGGTGAAAGTTGAAACAAATGCTTATTAATTTGTGAACTTGTGGATGAAATGTATATCCTGTGATGTGCAAAAACTGAAGAAACAATAATGTACCAGTGTCGAATACAAATGAATGACAAATTACATATCATGTCCCATAGGAGTCTACTTGCATTGATGTTAGACTGGGTCAGTTACTGTAGAATAATTAGGATTTGTATGCACCATTCACTGAAGTTAGTTTTCAGTACTAGGAAACAAATATGTATTTCAGGTGGATGAATATTTCTGATTATAATCTTGTGAAAAGTGGATTATAAATCCATATACATGAACATGAATGAATTTAGAGAGTGTATATTAGACACATATATTTCATATTTTGAAATTTTGGAGAGTATATCTATATCTATATCTATATCTATATTTATACACACACACACACACACACACACACACAACACTCACAGACATTAAAAAGTACCAATATAAATGCCAATCGAAATTCATCAGTAAATATATATCATCCACAAATGCAAAAATATTTATTTTACTGAACATGAGTTAATGTATAATGTTGTTCTACTAGGACGCTCTCCTATAGGTTGAATTTTCATTTCCAACAGCATTTAGGAGGAGTGAACTCTTCTCACAATTTGTATCTGCCAAGACAGCCACCTCACAAAAATGTACGTGTGATACCTGGTAGGATTCTATATATGCATATAAATATACATCTGTGAATAGGCTACAGAAAAGGGAAACAAGAATTCACATATTTGTTAAGTTTAAAAACACATGGAGAATATTTCAATTAAAATTTGACTAGATTTATAACTCCTACCTTATATAATGCAAATGTCAAGTCCAACTATACAACATGTCTCCTCTGAAGTATTTGTATTTCTAATGTGTTGGATTAATTTTCTCCATTATATTAGGATGAATAGTCTGAGTCTACTAGGTATGGGTTAGTTTCAGGGATTCGGTATTTCGAATGGAAAATTGGAAAATGAATCCAATGTGTATGTAAATATATGCTGCACAAATATCCTCCCGCTCTCATCCAGAACAATGCCTTGACATTACCTTCACCCCAAGTAAGACACAATTAGAGGAGAAGAGTTACAAAATCAGTGAATACATATCTGGAATGGAAAATGCTCAGGAGTTCACAACCTTGGAGGTGGTAGAGGAGTTTCCAAAACTAAGGGACAGTGTAAACACTCCACAAACATGGAGCTCTGCTGGCCTAAAAACTTTTTGAGAAACTGCCTCTGAGCTTCCACACTTGAAATATATGTAGTTTTCAGGAGATTTGGCTTCCTCTGTAGTGAGACCATCAAAGCTGGATCTGCATCTATGTGACCTGGAGGACATGGTTCCTTATTTTCCAATGAACAAGATGAAGCAGTGCTGAATCCTCTCTTTGTAGGTAAACTGAGGCCACTGGGGACTAAGTGTCTCCCCGTGTGGACTGTGATGCCATTTGGTCTTCCTCCAATTTGTGGTGTTTTTGCTGAGGCACTGTGAGTTTGGTATTTGTTTCACGAAATACTAGGAGCTAAACTGGGACACAGTGCTGGAGGGAGTTCTGTCACGTGTGGTGGTCAGGGTCTGCAAGAGAATGCACCAACTAGGCTCCTATCTCTTACAGCTTACCCCATTGCCCCCTTGTCCATATCAACATGATTCTTAATTTTCCTCTGAAAACTCTAGATATAACAAGATGCCTTTATATATAAGGGTCTGCTGGCTGCACCATATCAGTTACAAGCCATTTGGAATCCAATGGTAGATCCACATGGCCCTACCACGGATGTTTTATCAAACACCTCCCCACCACTGCTCTAGACCCACTACTCAGCAGGCTCCAACTTACTGACATCTCTGTTCTACACCATTTTCATGAAACTCAGTAAATCAAGGCACTGTCTGGTATACTCATGATGAGCAACAGGACATCCAATGTTTCTCCAGTGCCACCTGGTCATAGGAATTTCAAAAATTTCATGGTATTTATCTAGCCATTTTTCAAGCATGAAGTTGGAGGCACTGTGGGTTTCAGTTCATTCAGCAAACATTAAATGGTGAGGAAGCTCATTTCAATGAAATCTCTGGAGAACTCTCACAGGACCGGCTTCCCAAAGAGTGGACAAAAGGTCACATTTGGCCAGGTCCATTGAGGTCTACAATGTGAGGTCCATTTGTGTTTTGACTCTCAACTATGGCTGCCATTTCTTTAAGAATAAAATCATGTGATATCCTTGCTGAGATTCCCAGGCCTCTGTGGAAATCCACCCGGGGCCTAGGTCTCAGTTTCCAAGAGCGAGTTTCATGCGTGGCCTCTTAAAATCCCAACAAAATTCATGGCAATGCTTCTCTGAGTTCAGTTCCAAAACCCAGTCTCTAAGAGGAATCGCACCAGAGTTCAAGCCCACGTGGACCCAGTCATTTTTTCCAATGCCACACAAATGACCAAAATTAAAACCAAAACACTCCCACATGGCCCTCATCTTATTCCATATAGTCAATCATCTTAACCTCTGGCTGGAGGTTTCCATGAGGGGCGCAGCCCAAGACAGTGTCCAAAATCAGCTCCTTTGCCCCTCATTTGTATAAAGTCAGGGTAGCCTGGACACCGTTTCTGTGAACCAGGAGTGAACAAATAAGCCTGCCGTTAATACTTCTGTGTTTCTCCAATTTGAGGCTTACTGATTTTAGGTATCGATTCTTTAGGTGATTTAGAGTCATGCGAAAACACAAGCACCTCTGCAGGGCTTTGAAGAACTCATTTGACCCAAAGAATCCCTATTGTCATTTAATGGAGTGCAGGAACCTAACAGAGGAAGGCAAGAGACTTCATCCACAATGAATGAAATTTTTTGCCATTTTGGTTTTGGAAGCTCACATGGGATCATTCTTAAGATCCATCAGGTGCTGAGAATCTAAGTCACAGCCACACACAGGTCCAAGAGGCTGATAAAGACACATCCCTTTCCAAAGCAATTAAGCAAAGAGCCACAGGTGAGGCCCATTCATTTCCATTTGAAAACTGTTTTCTTCAGGCTTCACAAAGGGGTGGCCTGAGGCAAAGGCCTTCCTGACATTCAGTGAAACACAACAATAAGTAAGCAAAAGGCCCAAAGCAGGGTTTCTGCACTGAGACTTTCCTGTTCACACTGATATCTGAGTTTTCTGAGATGCTCGCCATTCTCTTCAGCTATCCAGTACATGGCCATGTCACAGAGCTTGGAGGTGGTACATATTTTGGACACAAATCCATGAGCCTATTCTGGAGAGTGGCCAGAATTCAGGAAGAAAACAACAACTTTGAAAGATAGCAGGTGTTGCACATCGATAAGAAAAGCTGCAGTCCATTCATATATTGGGCAGGATGAATTATGGGAAGATTTATACTAGACAGGACACATCCATTAATGCATTCTCTTTTCTAATGTCTACAACGACGGACACAGTGGGATACACAGAAACAGAAACACTCGCCGTGTCAAATGACTTACTAGAAACTGTTCACTCCAAACCAAGCAAACCGCCTTTCCTATCTATTCTCAGAACATGAGACAAAACAACAAACCCACACCCACTCCCACAAAGGCACCTCCTTCCCCCAAGTAGGTCTGTGACTATCCGGAGTGTCCTCTGACTGGTGGGCCATACTATGTTCCCCCGAAATGGCCTGGCTTCTCTCAGATCTTGTTTCCTTGACCAACTCTGTGAAGATGTCAGGAAAAAGTGGTTAGCCACTACCTGTTTTCTCAGGAAAGGTCCATCTTCAGAGCTCTCCTGGCATTTGGCCATCCTCACATCATTAGGTACCAAGAAAACTGACTCTGTCCTTGGTAAATCCAAACCAGTGAGCCCACTGGGACTGGGACTGGGACTGCCTCTGGGTGCCTGGCTTCTTGGATACCAAGTTCAGAGAGTTCCATCACCAAGGAAATGAGGTATGTCACATTCTTTGGAACTGAATGAGGTCACTGCCTTGGCAACCACTTTGTCCTAACAGTTGCTTCCAAGGGTAACATAAGATGGAGGTTGCCCCTACTTCCTGTGACACTTTCACAAGGTAGAATGTATATCACCATTGGCACCCGGGAACAGCTCTCCACTCAGCCCTGGTTTGGTCCATCTTCTGTACAATAAGAAGAGAGAGAGGCAGATTCAGAAACATCCCTTCATCCTGACCAGGTTGTTTGCCATGGAAGATGACTTTTGCTCTCTCAGGTGCTTCATACCTGCCTACAACTTCTCCAGGTATCATTTGTGCATGGACATTTGAGGTTCTCATCAGGTGGAAGGTCCCCAACTTTCCGGTATTGTAAGAACCACTCTGTCCCTGCTCTTCTGTAAAATGATTGAGGGAACAGTGTATACTTGGGGTTAAAAACAGGTTTGATTTGGGTTACGAGTGATTCTGTGTGATGAATAATGGTATTGCGAACCTGCAATATTTACAAGAATATAGAGGTGAAATATAAGTAGGAAAACAGAAATCTAGGTATGATTTGAAGCTCAGAAGGGTTTTGCCCTTGATTGGGATACTTAGCTTTGAATGATGTTCTGCAAAGATGCCTCAGATAATTCGATATACAATGGCATAGGACCTTGTACATTGGATGATTGAATTTAGAAGAGAACATCCAGTCAAAAAGGGATATTCAGTAGGATTAGGAAGATAGTCAGTAGGTTTAGGAAGAAGAGTGAGTATAGGATTTTGACCAAAAGTTCTTTCGCAATAGACTTTCAGTTGTTGAGTGAATGTAAATGTCAGCACATATGAAGAGTCAGTCACTATGTTGAACTGGGGAAAATATGTAGAAAAGCAGATATCAATAGAAACATTATGAAATCAGGCAAAGTATAAAGTGAGTGATAGAATTAGACATTTTCAACAGGGTTGAGTTTGAATATATAAATTAGGAAAAAAACAAATATGTAGTCACCAATAGGATTGACAATTGACAGCATTAGGCAACCTGGACATGGATGTTTTTAGAAATCCATGTTCACTTTCCATTTAGGCTTTGGTACAATCATAAGTGTGACCTTTCCATTTTTTGTCCAGAATATTACTGTGATAATGAGGTGACATGAGTATTTCTTTCACCATTTCTGGGAGCAATATTTTGAAGATGTAAATTGAGAATCTGGGGTACAAAGAGGTGTACCCTGTTTCTAGGAACATAGAGAAAAAGCATGAATAGACCATACTGTGAATAAATAATATAACTTTTTTGAACTTTAAATAATGAATTGAACTGATATCTGAAAAATTAAAGGAAATCGTATATTGATATACAATCATTCATTCCAACCAGGTATATATGTAATGGAAATATTAGTGTTTTGGTTTATCATGAAGAGTGTGTGAGTTTTGCTTCAAAATGATTATGGAAATTCAAAATAATGTGTTTGGAAAGAAGTCTCATGAAAAGACCAGTCAAGAAACCCTGACAATACATGTGTTCTGAAGAAAGAAGTGGTGAAAGTTGAAACAAATGCTTATTAATTTGTGAACTTGTGGATGAAATGTATATCCTGTGATGTGCAAAAACTGAAGAAACAATAATGTACCAGTGTCGAATACAAATGAATGACAAATTACATATCATGTCCCATAGAAGTCTACTTGCATTGATGTTAGACTGGGTCAGTTACTGTAGAATAATTAGGATTTGTATGCACCATTCACTGAAGTTAGTTTTCAGTACTAGGAAACAAATATGTATTTCAGGTGGATGAATATTTCTGATTATAATCTTGTGAAAAGTGGATTATAAATCCACATACATGAACATGAATGAATTTAGAGAGTGTATATTAGACACATATATTTCATATTTTGAAAAATTTGGAGAGTATATCTATATCTATATCTATATCTATATACATACACACACACACACACACACACACACACAACACTCACAGACAATAAAAAGTACCAATATAAATGCCAATCGAAATTCATCAGTAAATATGTATCATCCACAAATGCAAAAATATTTATTTTACTGAACATGAGTTAATGTATAATGTTGTTCTACTAGGACGCTCTCCTACAGGTTGAATTTTCATTTCCAACAGCATTTAGGAGGAGTGAACTCTTCTCACAATTTGTATCTGCCAAGACAGCCACCTCACAAAAATGTACGTGTGATACCTGGTAGGATTCTATATATGCATATAAATATACATCTGTGAATAGGCTACAGAAAAGGGAAACAAGAATTCACATATTTGTTAAGTTTAAAAACACATGGAGAATATTTCAATTAAAATTTGACTAGATTTATAACTCCTACCTTATATAATGCAAATGTCAAGTCCAACTATACAACATGTCTCCTCTGAAGTACTTGTATTTCTAATGTGTTTGATTAATTTTCTCCATTATATTAGGATGAATAGTCTGAGTCTACTAGGTATGGGTTAGTGTCAGGGATTCGGTATTTCGAATGGAAAATTGGGAAATGAATCCAATGTGTATGTAAATATATGCTGCACAAATATCCTCCCGCTCTCATCCAGAACAATGCCTTGACATTACCTTCACCCCAAGTAAGACACAATTAGAGGAGAAGAGTTACAAAATCAGTGAATACATATCTGGAATGGAAAATGCTCAGGAGTTCACAACCTTGGAGGTGGTAGAGGAGTTTCCAAAACTAAGGGACAGGGTAAACACTCCACAAACATGGAGCTCTGCTGGCCTAAAAACTTTTTGAGAAACTGCCTCTGAGCTTCCACACTTGAAATATATGTAGTTTTCAGGAGATTTGGCTTCCTCTGTAGTGAGACCATCAAAGCTGGATCTGCATCTATGTGACCTGGAGGACATGGTTCCTTATTTTCCAATGAACAAGATGAAGCAGTGCTGAATCCTCTCTTTGTAGGTAAACTGAGGCCACTGGGGACTAAGTGTCTACCCGTGTGGACTGTGATGCCATTTGGTCTTCCTCCAATTTGTGGTGTTTTGCTGAGGCACTGTGAGTTTGGTATTTGTTTCACGAAATACTAGGAGCTAAACTGGGACACAGTGCTGGAGGGAGTTCTGTCACGTGTGGTGGTCAGGGTCTGAAAGAGAATGCACCAACTAGGCTCCTATCTCTTACAGCTTACCCCATTGCCCCCTTGTCCATATCAACATGATTCTTAATTTTCCTCTGAAAACTCTAGATATAACAAGATGCCTTTATATATAAGGGTCTGCTGGCTGCACCATGTAAGTTACAAGCCATTTGGAATTCAATGGTAGATCCACATGGCCCTACCACGGATGTTTTATCAAACACCTCCCCACCACTGCTCTAGACCCACTACTCAGCAGGCTCCAACTTACTGGCATCTCTGTTCTACACCATTTTCATGAAACTCAGTAAATCAAGGCACTGTCTGGTATACTCATGATGAGCAACAGGACATCCAATGTTTCTCCAGTGCCACCTGGTCATAGGAATTTCAAAAATTTCATGGTATTTATCTAGCCATTTTTCAAGCATGAAGTTGGAGGCACTGTGGGTTTCAGTTCATTCAGCAAACATTAAATGGTGAGGAAGCTCATTTCAATGAAATCTCTGGAGAACTCTCACAGGACCGGCTTCCCAAAGAGTGGACAAAAGGTCCCATTTGGCCAGGCCCATTGAGGTCTACAATGTGAGGTCCATTTGTGTTTTGACTCTCAACTATGGCTGCCATTTTTTTAAGAATAAAATCATGTGATATCCTTGCTGAGAATCCCAGGCCTCTGTGGAAATCCACCCGGGGCCTAGGTCTCAGGTTCCAAGAGCGACTTTCATGCGTGGCCTCTTAAAATCCCAACAAAATTCATGGCAATGCTTCTCTGAGTTCAGTTCCAAAACCCAGTCTCTAAGGGGAATCACACCAGAGTTCAAGCCCACGTGGACCCAGTCATTTTTTCCAATGCAACACAAATGACCAAAATTAAAACCAAAACACTCCCACATGGCCTTCATCTTATTCCATATAGTCAATCATCTTAACCTCTGGCTGGAGGTTTCCATGAGGGGCGCAGCCCAAAACAGTGTCCAAAATCAGCTCGTTTGCCCCTCATTTGACTAAAGTCAGGGTAGCCTGGACACCGTTTCTGTAAAACAGGAGTGAACAAATAAGCCTGCCGTTAATACTTCTTTGTTTCTCCAATTTGAGGCCTACTGATTTTAGGTATCGATTCTTTAGGTGATTTAGAGTCATGCGAAAACACAAGCACCTCTGCAGGGCTTTGAAGAACTCATTTGACCCAAAGAATCCCTATTTCTCATTTGATGGAGTGCAGGAACCTAACAGAGGAAGGCAAGAGACTTCATCCACAATGAATGATATTTTTTGCCATTTTGGTTTTGGAAGCTCACATGGGATCATTCTTAAGATCCATCAGGTGCTGAGAATCTAAGTCACAGCCACACACAGGTCCAAGATGCTGATAAAGACACATCCCTTTCCAAAGCAATTAAGCAAAGAGCCACAGGTGAGGCCCATTCATTTCCATTTGAAAACTGTTTTCTTCAGGCTTCACAAAGGGGTGGCCTGAGGCAAAGACCTTCCTGACATTCAGTGCAACACAACAATAAGTAAGCAAAAGGCCCAAAGCAGGGTTTCTGCACTGAGACTTTCCTGGTCACACTGATATCTGAGTTTTCTGAGATGCTCGCCATTCTCTTCAGCTATCCAGTACATGGCCATGTCACAGAGCTTGGAGGTGGTACATATTTTGGACACAAATCCATGAGCCTATTCTGGAGAGTGGCCAGAATTCAGGAAGAAAACAACAACTTAGAAAGATAGCAGGTGTTGCACATCGATAAGAAAAGCTGCAGTCCATTCATATATTGGGCAGGATGAATTATGGGAAGATTTATACTACACAGGACACATCCATTAATGCATTCTCTTTTCTAATGTCTACAACAACGGACACAGTGGGATACACAGAAACAGAAACACTCGCCATGTCAAATGACTTACTAGAAACGGTCCACTCCAAACCAAACAAACCGCCTTTCCTATCTATTCTCAGAACATGAGACAAAACAACAAACCCACACCCACTCCCACAAAGGCACCTCCTTCCCCCAAGTAGGTCTGTGACTATCCGGAGTGTCCTCTGACTGGTGGGCCATACTATGTTCCCCCGAAATGGCCTGTCTTCTCTCAGATCTTGTTTCCTTGACCAACTCTGTGAAGATGTCAGGAAAAAGTGGTTAGCCACTACCTGTATTCTCAGGAAAGGTACATCTTCAGAGCTCTCGTGGCATTTTGCCATCCTCACATCATTAGGTACCAAGTAAACTGACTCTCTCCTTGGTAAATCCAAACAAGTGAGCCCACTGGGACTGGGACTGGGACTGCCTCTGGGTGCCTGGCTTCTTGGATACCAAGTTCAGAGAGTTCCATCACCAAGGAAATGAGGTATGTCACATTCTTTGGAACTGAATGAGGTTACTGCCTTGGCAACCACTTTGTCCTAACAGTTGCTTCCAAGGGTAACATAAGATGGAGGTTGCCCCTACTTCCTGTGACACTTTCATAAGGTAGAATGTATATCACCATTGGCACCCGGGAACAGCTCTCCACTCAGCCCTGGTTTGGTCCATCTTCTGTACAATAAGAAGAGAGAGAGGCAGATTCAGACACATCCCTTCATCCTGACCAGGTTGTTTGCCATGGAAGATGACTTTTGCTCTCTCAGGTGCTTCAAACCTGTCTACAACTTCTCCAGGTATCATTTGTGCATGGACATTTGAGGTTCTCATCAGGTGGAAGGTCCCCAACTTTCCTGTATTGTAAGAACCACTCTGTCCCTGCTCTTCTGTAAAATGATTGAGGGAACAGTGTATACTTGGGGTTAAAAACAGGTTTGATTTGGGTTACGAGTGATTCTGTGTGATGAATAATGGTATTGGGAACCTGCAATATTTACAAGAATATAGAGGTGAAATATAAGTAGGAAAACAGAAATCTAGGTATGATTTGAAGCCCAGAAGGGTTTTGCCCTTAATTGGGATACTTAGCTTTGAATGATGTTCTGCAAAGATGCCTCAGATAATTCGATATACAATGGCATAGGACCTTGTACATTGGATGACTGAATTTAGAAGAGAACATCCAGTCAAAAAGGGATATTCAGTAGGATTAGGAAGATAGTCGGTAGGTTTAGGAAGAAGAGTGAGTATAGGATTTGGACCAAAAGTTCTTTAGCAATAGACTTTTGGTTGTTGAGTGAATGTAAATGTCAGCACATATGAAGAGTCAGTCACTATGTTGAACTGGGGAAAATATGTAGAAAAGCAGATATCAATAGAAACATTACGAAATCAGGCAAAGTATAAAGTGAGTGATAGAATTAGACATTTTCAACAGGGTTGAGTTTGAATAAATAAATTAGGAAAAAAACAAATATGTAGTCACCAATAGGATTCACAATTGACAGCATTAGGCAACCTGGACATGGATGTTTTTAGAAATCCATGTTCACTTTCCATTTAGGCTTTGGTACAATCATAAGTGTGACCTTTCCATTTTTTGTCCAGAATATTACTGTGATAATGAGGTGACATGAGTATTTCTTTCACCATTTCTGGGAGCAATATATTGAAGATGTAAATTGAGAATCGGGGGTACAAAGAGGTGTACCCTGTTTCTAGGAACATAGAGAAAAAGCATGAATAGACCATACTGTGAATAAATAATATAACTTTTTTGAACTTTAAATAATGAATTGAACTGATATCTGAAAAATTAAAGGAAATCGTATATTGATATACAATCATTCATTCCAACCAGGTATATATGTAATGGAAATATTAGTGTTTTGGTTTATCATGAAGAGTGTGTGAGTTTTGCTTCAAAATGATTATGGAAATTCAAAATAATGTGTTTGGAAAGAAGTCTCATGAAAAGACCAGTCAAGAAACCCTGACAATACATGTGTTCTGAAGCAAGAAGTGGTGAAAGTTGAAACAAATGCTTATTAATTTGTGAACTTGTGGATGAAATGTATATCCTGTGATGTGCAAAAACTGAAGAAACAATAATGTACCAGTGTCGAATACAAATGAATGACAAATTACATATCATGTCCCATAGGAGTCTACTTGCATTCATGTTAGACTGGGTCAGTTACTGTAGAATAATTAGGATTTGTATGCACCATTCACTGAAGTTAGTTTTCAGTACTAGGAAACAAATATGTATTTCAGGTGGATGAATATTTCTGATTATAATCTTGTGAAAAGTGGATTATAAATCCATATACATGAACATTAATGAATTTAGAGAGTGTATATTAGACACATATATTTCATATTTTGAAATTTTGGAGAGTATATCTATATCTATATCTATATCTATATTTATACACACACACACACACACACACACACACACAACACTCACAGACATTAAAAAGTACCAATATAAATGCCAATCGAAATTCATCAGTAAATATATATCATCCACAAATGCAAAAATATTTATTTTACTGAACATGAGTTAATGTATAATGTTGTTCTACTAGGACGCTCTCCTATAGGTTGAATTTTCATTTCCAACAGCATTTAGGAGGAGTGAACTCTTCTCACAATTTGTATCTGCCAAGACAGCCACCTCACAAAAATGTACGTGTGATACCTGGTAGGATTCTATATATGCATATAAATATACATCTGTGAATAGGCTACAGAAAAGGGAAACAAGAATTCACATATTTGTTAAGTTTAAAAACACATGGAGAATATTTCAATTAAAATTTGACTAGATTTATAACTCCTACCTTATATAATGCAAATGTCAAGTCCAACTATACAACATGTCTCCTCTGAAGTACTTGTATTTCTAATGTGTTGGATTAATTTTCTCCATTATATTAGGATGAATAGTCTGAGTCTACTAGGTATGGGTTAGTTTCAGGGATTCGGTATTTCGAATGGAAAATTGGAAAATGAATCCAATGTGTATGTAAATATATGCTGCACAAATATCCTCCCGCTCTCATCCAGAACAATGCCTTGACATTACCTTCACCCCAAGTAAGACACAATTAGAGGAGAAGAGTTACAAAATCAGTGAATACATATCTGGAATGGAAAATGCTCAGGAGTTCACAATCTTGGAGGTGGTAGAGGAGTTTCCAAAACTAAGGGACAGTGTAAACACTCCACAAACATGGAGCTCTGCTGGCCTAAAAACTTTTTGAGAAACTGCCTCTGAGCTTCCACACTTGAAATATATGTAGTTTTCAGGAGATTTGGCTTCCTCTGTAGTGAGACCATCAAAGCTGGATCTGCATCTATGTGACCTGGAGGACATGGTTCCTTATTTTCCAATGAACAAGATGAAGCAGTGCTGAATCCTCTCTTTGTAGGTAAACTGAGGCCACTGGGGACTAAGTGTCTCCCCGTGTGGACTGTGATGCCATTTGGTCTTCCTCCAATTTGTGGTGTTTTTGCTGAGGCACTGTGAGTTTGGTATTTGTTTCACGAAATACTAGGAGCTAAACTGGGACACAGTGCTGGAGGGAGTTCTGTCACGTGTGGTGGTCAGGGTCTGCAAGAGAATGCACCAACTAGGCTCCTATCTCTTACAGCTTACCCCATTGCCCCCTTGTCCATATCAACATGATTCTTAATTTTCCTCTGAAAACTCTAGATATAACAAGATGCCTTTATATATAAGGGTCTGCTGGCTGCACCATATCAGTTACAAGCCATTTGGAATCCAATGGTAGATCCACATGGCCCTACCACGGATGTTTTATCAAACACCTCCCCACCACTGCTCTAGACCCACTACTCAGCAGGCTCCAACTTACTGACATCTCTGTTCTACACCATTTTCATGAAACTCAGTAAATCAAGGCACTGTCTGGTATACTCATGATGAGCAACAGGACATCCAATGTTTCTCCAGTGCCACCTGGTCATAGGAATTTCAAAAATTTCATGGTATTTATCTAGCCATTTTTCAAGCATGAAGTTGGAGGCACTGTGGGTTTCAGTTCATTCAGCAAACATTAAATGGTGAGGAAGCTCATTTCAATGAAATCTCTGGAGAACTCTCACAGGACCGGCTTCCCAAAGAGTGGACAAAAGGTCACATTTGGCCAGGTCCATTGAGGTCTACAATGTGAGGTCCATTTGTGTTTTGACTCTCAACTATGGCTGCCATTTCTTTAAGAATAAAATCATGTGATATCCTTGCTGAGATTCCCAGGCCTCTGTGGAAATCCACCCGGGGCCTAGGTCTCAGTTTCCAAGAGCGAGTTTCATGCGTGGCCTCTTAAAATCCCAACAAAATTCATGGCAATGCTTCTCTGAGTTCAGTTCCAAAACCCAGTCTCTAAGAGGAATCGCACCAGAGTTCAAGCCCACGTGGACCCAGTCATTTTTTCCAATGCCACACAAATGACCAAAATTAAAACCAAAACACTCCCACATGGCCCTCATCTTATTCCATATAGTCAATCATCTTAACCTCTGGCTGGAGGTTTCCATGAGGGGCGCAGCCCAAGACAGTGTCCAAAATCAGCTCCTTTGCCCCTCATTTGTATAAAGTCAGGGTAGCCTGGACACCGTTTCTGTGAACCAGGAGTGAACAAATAAGCCTGCCGTTAATACTTCTGTGTTTCTCCAATTTGAGGCTTACTGATTTTAGGTATCGATTCTTTAGGTGATTTAGAGTCATGCGAAAACACAAGCACCTCTGCAGGGCTTTGAAGAACTCATTTGACCCAAAGAATCCCTATTGTCATTTAATGGAGTGCAGGAACCTAACAGAGGAAGGCAAGAGACTTCATCCACAATGAATGAAATTTTTTGCCATTTTGGTTTTGGAAGCTCACATGGGATCATTCTTAAGATCCATCAGGTGCTGAGAATCTAAGTCACAGCCACACACAGGTCCAAGAGGCTGATAAAGACACATCCCTTTCCAAAGCAATTAAGCAAAGAGCCACAGGTGAGGCCCATTCATTTCCATTTGAAAACTGTTTTCTTCAGGCTTCACAAAGGGGTGGCCTGAGGCAAAGGCCTTCCTGACATTCAGTGAAACACAACAATAAGTAAGCAAAAGGCCCAAAGCAGGGTTTCTGCACTGAGACTTTCCTGTTCACACTGATATCTGAGTTTTCTGAGATGCTCGCCATTCTCTTCAGCTATCCAGTACATGGCCATGTCACAGAGCTTGGAGGTGGTACATATTTTGGACACAAATCCATGAGCCTATTCTGGAGAGTGGCCAGAATTCAGGAAGAAAACAACAACTTTGAAAGATAGCAGGTGTTGCACATCGATAAGAAAAGCTGCAGTCCATTCATATATTGGGCAGGATGAATTATGGGAAGATTTATACTAGACAGGACACATCCATTAATGCATTCTCTTTTCTAATGTCTACAACGACGGACACAGTGGGATACACAGAAACAGAAACACTCGCCGTGTCAAATGACTTACTAGAAACTGTTCACTCCAAACCAAGCAAACCGCCTTTCCTATCTATTCTCAGAACATGAGACAAAACAACAAACCCACACCCACTCCCACAAAGGCACCTCCTTCCCCCAAGTAGGTCTGTGACTATCCGGAGTGTCCTCTGACTGGTGGGCCATACTATGTTCCCCCGAAATGGCCTGGCTTCTCTCAGATCTTGTTTCCTTGACCAACTCTGTGAAGATGTCAGGAAAAAGTGGTTAGCCACTACCTGTTTTCTCAGGAAAGGTCCATCTTCAGAGCTCTCCTGGCATTTGGCCATCCTCACATCATTAGGTACCAAGAAAACTGACTCTGTCCTTGGTAAATCCAAACCAGTGAGCCCACTGGGACTGGGACTGGGACTGCCTCTGGGTGCCTGGCTTCTTGGATACCAAGTTCAGAGAGTTCCATCACCAAGGAAATGAGGTATGTCACATTCTTTGGAACTGAATGAGGTCACTGCCTTGGCAACCACTTTGTCCTAACAGTTGCTTCCAAGGGTAACATAAGATGGAGGTTGCCCCTACTTCCTGTGACACTTTCACAAGGTAGAATGTATATCACCATTGGCACCCGGGAACAGCTCTCCACTCAGCCCTGGTTTGGTCCATCTTCTGTACAATAAGAAGAGAGAGAGGCAGATTCAGAAACATCCCTTCATCCTGACCAGGTTGTTTGCCATGGAAGATGACTTTTGCTCTCTCAGGTGCTTCATACCTGCCTACAACTTCTCCAGGTATCATTTGTGCATGGACATTTGAGGTTCTCATCAGGTGGAAGGTCCCCAACTTTCCGGTATTGTAAGAACCACTCTGTCCCTGCTCTTCTGTAAAATGATTGAGGGAACAGTGTATACTTGGGGTTAAAAACAGGTTTGATTTGGGTTACGAGTGATTCTGTGTGATGAATAATGGTATTGGGAACCTGCAATATTTACAAGAATATAGAGGTGAAATATAAGTAGGAAAACAGAAATCTAGGTATGATTTGAAGCTCAGAAGGGTTTTGCCCTTGATTGGGATACTTAGCTTTGAATGATGTTCTGCAAAGATGCCTCAGATAATTCGATATACAATGGCATAGGACCTTGTACATTGGATGATTGAATTTAGAAGAGAACATCCAGTCAAAAAGGGATATTCAGTAGGATTAGGAAGATAGTCAGTAGGTTTAGGAAGAAGAGTGAGTATAGGATTTTGACCAAAAGTTCTTTCGCAATAGACTTTCAGTTGTTGAGTGAATGTAAATGTCAGCACATATGAAGAGTCAGTCACTATGTTGAACTGGGGAAAATATGTAGAAAAGCAGATATCAATAGAAACATTACGAAATCAGGCAAAGTATAAAGTGAGTGATAGAATTAGACATTTTCAACAGGGTTGAGTTTGAATATATAAATTAGGAAAAAAACAAATATGTAGTCACCAATAGGATTGACAATTGACAGCATTAGGCAACCTGGACATGGATGTTTTTAGAAATCCATGTTCACTTTCCATTTAGGCTTTGGTACAATCATAAGTGTGACCTTTCCATTTTTTGTCCAGAATATTACTGTGATAATGAGGTGACATGAGTATTTCTTTCACCATTTCTGGGAGCAATATTTTGAAGATGTAAATTGAGAATCTGGGGTACAAAGAGGTGTACCCTGTTTCTAGGAACATAGAGAAAAAGCATGAATAGACCATACTGTGAATAAATAATATAACTTTTTTGAACTTTAAATAATGAATTGAACTGATATCTGAAAAATTAAAGGAAATCGTATATTGATATACAATCATTCATTCCAACCAGGTATATATGTAATGGAAATATTAGTGTTTTGGTTTATCATGAAGAGTGTGTGAGTTTTGCTTCAAAATGATTATGGAAATTCAAAATAATGTGTTTGGAAAGAAGTCTCATGAAAAGACCAGTCAAGAAACCCTGACAATACATGTGTTCTGAAGAAAGAAGTGGTGAAAGTTGAAACAAATGCTTATTAATTTGTGAACTTGTGGATGAAATGTATATCCTGTGATGTGCAAAAACTGAAGAAACAATAATGTACCAGTGTCGAATACAAATGAATGACAAATTACATATCATGTCCCATAGAAGTCTACTTGCATTGATGTTAGACTGGGTCAGTTACTGTAGAATAATTAGGATTTGTATGCACCATTCACTGAAGTTAGTTTTCAGTACTAGGAAACAAATATGTATTTCAGGTGGATGAATATTTCTGATTATAATCTTGTGAAAAGTGGATTATAAATCCACATACATGAACATGAATGAATTTAGAGAGTGTATATTAGACACATATATTTCATATTTTGAAAAATTTGGAGAGTATATCTATATCTATATCTATATCTATATCTATATACATACACACACACACACACACACACACACAACACTCACAGACATTAAAAAGTACCAATATAAATGCCAATCGAAATTCATCAGTAAATATGTATCATCCACAAATGCAAAAATATTTATTTTACTGAACATGAGTTAATGTATAATGTTGTTCTACTAGGACGCTCTCCTACAGGTTGAATTTTCATTTCCAACAGCATTTAGGAGGAGTGAACTCTTCTCACAATTTGTATCTGCCAAGACAGCCACCTCACAAAAATGTACGTGTGATACCTGGTAGGATTCTATATATGCATATAAATATACATCTGTGAATAGGCTACAGAAAAGGGAAACAAGAATTCACATATTTGTTAAGTTTAAAAACACATGGAGAATATTTCAATTAAAATTTGACTAGATTTATAACTCCTACCTTATATAATGCAAATGTCAAGTCCAACTATACAACATGTCTCCTCTGAAGTACTTGTATTTCTAATGTGTTGGATTAATTTTCTCCATTATATTAGGATGAATAGTCTGAGTCTACTAGGTATGGGTTAGTTTCAGGGATTCGGTATTTCGAATGGAAAATTGGGAAATGAATCCAATGTGTATGTAAATATATGCTGCACAAATATCCTCCCGCTCTCATCCAGAACAATGCCTTGACATTACCTTCACCCCAAGTAAGACACAATTAGAGGAGAAGAGTTACAAAATCAGTGAATACATATCTGGAATGGAAAATGCTCAGGAGTTCACAACCTTGGAGGTGGTAGAGGAGTTTCCAAAACTAAGGGACAGGGTAAACACTCCACAAACATGGAGCTCTGCTGGCCTAAAAACTTTTTGAGAAACTGCCTCTGAGCTTCCACACTTGAAATATATGTAGTTTTCAGGAGATTTGGCTTCCTCTGTAGTGAGACCATCAAAGCTGGATCTGCATCTATGTGACCTGGAGGACATGGTTCCTTATTTTCCAATGAACAAGATGAAGCAGTGCTGAATCCTCTCTTTGTAGGTAAACTGAGGCCACTGGGGACTAAGTGTCTCCCCGTGTGGACTGTGATGCCATTTGGTCTTCCTCCAATTTGTGGTGTTTTGCTGAGGCACTGTGAGTTTGGTATTTGTTTCACGAAATACTAGGAGCTAAACTGGGACACAGTGCTGGAGGGAGTTCTGTCACGTGTGGTGGTCAGGGTCTGAAAGAGAATGCACCAACTAGGCTCCTATCTCTTACAGCTTACCCCATTGCCCCCTTGTCCATATCAACATGATTCTTAATTTTCCTCTGAAAACTCTAGATATAACAAGATGCCTTTATATATAAGGGTCTGCTGGCTGCACCATGTAAGTTACAAGCCATTTGGAATTCAATGGTAGATCCACATGGCCCTACCACGGATGTTTTATCAAACACCTCCCCACCACTGCTCTAGACCCACTACTCAGCAGGCTCCAACTTACTGGCATCTCTGTTCTACACCATTTTCATGAAACTCAGTAAATCAAGGCACTGTCTGGTATACTCATGATGAGCAACAGGACATCCAATGTTTCTCCAGTGCCACCTGGTCATAGGAATTTCAAAAATTTCATGGTATTTATCTAGCCATTTTTCAAGCATGAAGTTGGAGGCACTGTGGGTTTCAGTTCATTCAGCAAACATTAAATGGTGAGGAAGCTCATTTCAATGAAATCTCTGGAGAACTCTCACAGGACCGGCTTCCCAAAGAGTGGACAAAAGGTCCCATTTGGCCAGGCCCATTGAGGTCTACAATGTGAGGTCCATTTGTGTTTTGACTCTCAACTATGGCTGCCATTTTTTTAAGAATAAAATCATGTGATATCCTTGCTGAGAATCCCAGGCCTCTGTGGAAATCCACCCGGGGCCTAGGTCTCAGGTTCCAAGAGCGACTTTCATGCGTGGCCTCTTAAAATCCCAACAAAATTCATGGCAATGCTTCTCTGAGTTCAGTTCCAAAACCCAGTCTCTAAGGGGAATCACACCAGAGTTCAAGCCCACGTGGACCCAGTCATTTTTTCCAATGCAACACAAATGACCAAAATTAAAACCAAAACACTCCCACATGGCCTTCATCTTATTCCATATAGTCAATCATCTTAACCTCTGGCTGGAGGTTTCCATGAGGGGCGCAGCCCAAAACAGTGTCCAAAATCAGCTCGTTTGCCCCTCATTTGTATAAAGTCAGGGTAGCCTGGACACCGTTTCTGTGAACCAGGAGTGAACAAATAAGCCTGCCGTTAATACTTCTGTGTTTCTCCAATTTGAGGCTTACTGATTTTAGGTATCGATTCTTTAGGTGATTTAGAGTCATGCGAAAACACAAGCACCTCTGCAGGGCTTTGAAGAACTCATTTGACCCAAAGAATCCCTATTGTCATTTAATGGAGTGCAGGAACCTAACAGAGGAAGGCAAGAGACTTCATCCACAATGAATGAAATTTTTTGCCATTTTGGTTTTGGAAGCTCACATGGGATCATTCTTAAGATCCATCAGGTGCTGAGAATCTAAGTCACAGCCACACACAGGTCCAAGAGGCTGATAAAGACACATCCCTTTCCAAAGCAATTAAGCAAAGAGCCACAGGTGAGGCCCATTCATTTCCATTTGAAAACTGTTTTCTTCAGGCTTCACAAAGGGGTGGCCTGAGGCAAAGGCCTTCCTGACATTCAGTGAAACACAACAATAAGTAAGCAAAAGGCCCAAAGCAGGGTTTCTGCACTGAGACTTTCCTGTTCACACTGATATCTGAGTTTTCTGAGATGCTCGCCATTCTCTTCAGCTATCCAGTACATGGCCATGTCACAGAGCTTGGAGGTGGTACATATTTTGGACACAAATCCATGAGCCTATTCTGGAGAGTGGCCAGAATTCAGGAAGAAAACAACAACTTTGAAAGATAGCAGGTGTTGCACATCGATAAGAAAAGCTGCAGTCCATTCATATATTGGGCAGGATGAATTATGGGAAGATTTATACTAGACAGGACACATCCATTAATGCATTCTCTTTTCTAATGTCTACAACGACGGACACAGTGGGATACACAGAAACAGAAACACTCGCCGTGTCAAATGACTTACTAGAAACTGTTCACTCCAAACCAAGCAAACCGCCTTTCCTATCTATTCTCAGAACATGAGACAAAACAACAAACCCACACCCACTCCCACAAAGGCACCTCCTTCCCCCAAGTAGGTCTGTGACTATCCGGAGTGTCCTCTGACTGGTGGGCCATACTATGTTCCCCCGAAATGGCCTGGCTTCTCTCAGATCTTGTTTCCTTGACCAACTCTGTGAAGATGTCAGGAAAAAGTGGTTAGCCACTACCTGTTTTCTCAGGAAAGGTCCATCTTCAGAGCTCTCCTGGCATTTGGCCATCCTCACATCATTAGGTACCAAGAAAACTGACTCTGTCCTTGGTAAATCCAAACCAGTGAGCCCACTGGGACTGGGACTGGGACTGCCTCTGGGTGCCTGGCTTCTTGGATACCAAGTTCAGAGAGTTCCATCACCAAGGAAATGAGGTATGTCACATTCTTTGGAACTGAATGAGGTCACTGCCTTGGCAACCACTTTGTCCTAATAGTTGCTTCCAAGGGTAACATAAGATGGAGGTTGCCCCTACTTCCTGTGACACTTTCACAAGGTAGAATGTATATCACCATTGGCACCCGGGAACAGCTCTCCACTCAGCCCTGGTTTGGTCCATCTTCTGTACAATAAGAAGAGAGAGAGGCAGATTCAGAAACATCCCTTCATCCTGACCAGGTTGTGTGCCATGGAAGATGACTTTTGCTCTCTCAGGTGCTTCATACCTGCCTACAACTTCTCCAGGTATCATTTGTGCATGGACATTTGAGGTTCTCATCAGGTGGAAGGTCCCCAACTTTCCGGTATTGTAAGAACCACTCTGTCCCTGCTCTTCTGTAAAATGATTGAGGGAACAGTGTATACTTGGGGTTAAAAACAGGTTTGATTTGGGTTACGAGTGATTCTGTGTGATGAATAATGGTATTGGGAACCTGCAATATTTACAAGAATATAGAGGTGAAATATAAGTAGGAAAACAGAAATCTAGGTATGATTTGAAGCTCAGAAGGGTTTTGCCCTTGATTGGGATACTTAGCTTTGAATGATGTTCTGCAAAGATGCCTCAGATAATTCGATATACAATGGCATAGGACCTTGTACATTGGATGATTGAATTTAGAAGAGAACATCCAGTCAAAAAGGGATATTCAGTAGGATTAGGAAGATAGTCAGTAGGTTTAGGAAGAAGAGTGAGTATAGGATTTGGACCAAAAGTTCTTTCGCAATAGACTTTCAGTTGTTGAGTGAATGTAAATGTCAGCACATATGAAGAGTCAGTCACTATGTTGAACTGGGGAAAATATGTAGAAAAGCAGATATCAATAGAAACATTACGAAATCAGGCAAAGTATAAAGTGAGTGATAGAATTAGACATTTTCAACAGGGTTGAGTTTGAATATATAAATTAGGAAAAAAACAAATATGTAGTCACCAATAGGATTGACAATTGACAGCATTAGGCAACCTGGACATGGATGTTTTTAGAAATCCATGTTCACTTTCCATTTAGGCTTTGGTACAATCATAAGTGTGACCTTTCCATTTTTTGTCCAGAATATTACTGTGATAATGAGGTGACATGAGTATTTCTTTCACCATTTCTGGGAGCAATATTTTGAAGATGTAAATTGAGAATCTGGGGTACAAAGAGGTGTACCCTGTTTCTAGGAACATAGAGAAAAAGCATGAATAGACCATACTGTGAATAAATAATATAACTTTTTTGAACTTTAAATAATGAATTGAACTGATATCTGAAAAATTAAAGGAAATCGTATATTGATATACAATCATTCATTCCAACCAGGTATATATGTAATGGAAATATTAGTGTTTTGGTTTATCATGAAGAGTGTGTGAGTTTTGCTTCAAAATGATTATGGAAATTCAAAATAATGTGTTTGGAAAGAAGTCTCATGAAAAGACCAGTCAAGAAACCCTGACAATACATGTGTTCTGAAGAAAGAAGTGGTGAAAGTTGAAACAAATGCTTATTTATTTGTGAACTTGTGGATGAAATGTATATCCTGTGATGTGCAAAAACTGAAGAAACAATAATGTACCAGTGTCGAATACAAATAAATGACAAATTACATATCATGTCCCATAGAAGTCTACTTGCATTGATGTTAGACTGGGTCAGTTACTGTAGAATAATTAGGATTTGTATGCACCATTCACTGAAGTTAGTTTTCAGTACTAGGAAACAAATATGTATTTCAGGTGGATGAATATTTCTGATTATAATCTTGTGAAAAGTGGATTATAAATCCACATACATGAACATGAATGAATTTAGAGAGTGTATATTAGACACATATATTTCATATTTTGAAAAATTTGGAGAGTATATCTATATCTATATCTATATCTATATCTATATACATACACACACACACACACACACACACACACACAACACTCACAGACATTAAAAAGTACCAATATAAATGCCAATCGAAATTCATCAGTAAATATGTATCATCCACAAATGCAAAAATATTTATTTTACTGAACATGAGTTAATGTATAATGTTGTTCTACTAGGACGCTCTCCTACAGGTTGAATTTTCATTTCCAACAGCATTTAGGAGGAGTGAACTCTTCTCACAATTTGTATCTGAGAAGACAGCCACCTCACAAAAATGTACGTGTGATACCTGGTAGGATTCTATATATGCATATAAATATACATCTGTGAATAGGCTACAGAAAAGGGAAACAAGAATTCACATATTTGTTAAGTTTAAAAACACATGGAGAATATTTCAATTAAAATTTGACTAGATTTATAACTCCTACCTTATATAATGCAAATGTCAAGTCCAAATATACAACATGTCTCCTCTGAAGTACTTGTATTTCTAATGTGTTTGATTAATTTTCTCCATTATATTAGGATGAATAGTCTGAGTCTACTAGGTATGGGTTAGTGTCAGGGATTCGGTATTTCGAATGGAAAATTGGGAAATGAATCCAATGTGTATGTAAATATATGCTGCACAAATATCCTCCCGCTCTCATCCAGAACAATGCCTTGACATTACCTTCACCCCAAGTAAGACACAATTAGAGGAGAAGAGTTACAAAATCAGTGAATACATATCTGGAATGGAAAATGCTCAGGAGTTCACAACCTCGGAGGTGGTAGAGGAGTTTCCAAAACTAAGGGACAGGGTAAACACTCCACAAACATGGAGCTCTGCTGGCCTAAAAACTTTTTGAGAAACTGCCTCTGAGCTTCCACACTTGAAATATATGTAGTTTTCAGGAGATTTGGCTTCCTCTGTAGTGAGACCATCAAAGCTGGATCTGCATCTATGTGACCTGGAGGACATGGTTCCTTATTTTCCAATGAACAAGATGAAGCAGTGCTGAATCCTCTCTTTGTAGGTAAACTGAGGCCACTGGGGACTAAGTGTCTCCCCGTGTGGACTGTGATGCCATTTGGTCTTCCTCCAATTTGTGGTGTTTTTGCTGAGGCACTGTGAGTTTGGTATTTGTTTCACGAAATACTAGGAGCTAAACTGGGACACAGTGCTGGAGGGAGTTCTGTCACGTGTGGTGGTCAGGGTCTGCAAGAGAATGCACCAACTAGGCTCCTATCTCTTACAGCTTACCCCATTGCCCCCTTGTCCATATCAACATGATTCTTAATTTTCCTCTGAAAACTCTAGATATAACAAGATGCCTTTATATATAAGGGTCTGCTGGCTGCACCATATCAGTTACAAGCCATTTGGAATCCAATGGTAGATCCACATGGCCCTACCACGGATGTTTTATCAAACACCTCCCGACCACTGCTCTAGACCCACTACTCAGCAGGCTCCAACTTACTAGCATCTCTGTTCTACACCATTTTCATGAAACTCAGTAAATCAAGGCACTGTCTGGTATACTCATGATCAGCAACTGGACATCCAATGTTTCTCCAGTGCCACCTGGTCATAGGAATTTCAAAAATTTCATGGTATTTATCTAGCCATTTTTCAAGCATATAGTTGGAGGCACTGTGGGTTTCAGTTCATTCAGCAAACATTAAATGGTAAGGAAGCTCATTTCAATGAAATCTCTGGAGAACTCTCACAGGCACGGCTTCCCAAAGAGTGGACAAAAGGTCACATTAGGACAGGCCCATTGAGGTCTACAATGTGAGGTCCATATGTGTTTTGACTCTCAACTATAGCTGCCATTTCTTTAAGAATAAAATCATGTGATATCCTTGCTGAGATTCCCAGGCCTCTGTGGAAATCCACCCGGGGCCTAGGTCTCAGTTTCCAAGAGCGACTTTCATGCGTGGCCTCTTAAAATCCCAACAAAATTCATGGCAATGCTTCTCTGAGTTCAGTTCCAAAACCCAGTCTCTAAGAGGAATCGCACCAGAGTTCAAGCCCACGTGGACCCAGTCATTTTATCCAATGCCACACAAATGACCAAAATTAAAACCAAAACACTCCCACATGGCCCTCATCTTATTCCATATAGTCAATCATCTTAACCTCTGGCTGGAGGTTTCCATGAGGGGCGCAGCCCAAGACAGTGTCCAAAATCAGCTCCTTTGCCCCTCATTTGTATAAAGTCAGGGTAGCCTGGACACCGTTTCTGTGAACCAGGAGTGAACAAATAAGCCTGCCGTTAATACTTCTGTGTTTCTCCAATTTGAGGCTTACTGATTTTAGGTATCGATTCTTTAGGTGATTTAGAGTCATGCGAAAACACAAGCACCTCTGCAGGGCTTTGAAGAACTCATTTGACCCAAAGAATCCCTATTGTCATTTAATGGAGTGCAGGAACCTAACAGAGGAAGGCAAGAGACTTCATCCACAATGAATGAAATTTTTTGCCATTTTGGTTTTGGAAGCTCACATGGGATCATTCTTAAGATCCATCAGGTGCTGAGAATCTAAGTCACAGCCACACACAGGTCCAAGAGGCTGATAAAGACACATCCCTTTCCAAAGCAATTAAGCAAAGAGCCACAGGTGAGGCCCATTCATTTCCATTTGAAAACTGTTTTCTTCAGGCTTCACAAAGGGGTGGCCTGAGGCAAAGGCCTTCCTGACATTCAGTGAAACACAACAATAAGTAAGCAAAAGGCCCAAAGCAGGGTTTCTGCACTGAGACTTTCCTGTTCACACTGATATCTGAGTTATCTGAGATGCTCGCCATTCTCTTCAGCTATCCAGTACATGGCCATGTCACAGAGCTTGGAGGTGGTACATATTTTGGACACAAATCCATGAGCCTATTCTGGAGAGTGGCCAGAATTCAGGAAGAAAACAACAACTTAGAAAGATAGCAGGTGTTGCACATCGATAAGAAAAGCTGCAGTCCATTCATATATTGGGCAGGATGAATTATGGGAAGATTTATACTAGACAGGACACATCCATTAATGCATTCTCTTTTCTAATGTCTACAACGACGGACACAGTTGGATACACAGAAACAGAAACACTCGCCGTGTCAAATGACTTACTAGAAACTGTCCACTCGAAACCAAACAAACCGCCTTTCCTATCTATTCTCAGAACATGAGACAAAACAACAAACCCACACCCACTCCCACAAAGGCACCTCCTTCCCCCAAGTAGGTCTGTGACTATCCGGAGTGTCCTCTGACTGGTGGGCCATACTATGTTCCCCCGAAATGGCCTGTCTTCTCTCAGATCTTGTTTCCTTGACCAACTCTGTGAAGATGTCAGGAAAAAGTGGTTAGCCACTACCTGTTTTCTCAGGAAAGGTCCATCTTCAGAGCTCTCCTGGCATTTGGCCATCCTCACATCATTAGGTACCAAGAAAACTGACTCTGTCCTTGGTAAATCCAAACCAGTGAGCCCACTGGGACTGGGACTGGGACTGCCTCTGGGTGCCTGGCTTCTTGGATACCAAGTTCAGAGAGTTCCATCACCAAGGAAATGAGGTATGTCACATTCTTTGGAACTGAATGAGGTCACTGCCTTGGCAACCACTTTGTCCTAACCGTTGCTTCCAAGGCTAACATAAGATGGAGGTTGCCCCTACTTCCTGTGACATTTTCATAAGGTAGAATGTATATCACCATTGGCACCCGGGAACAGCTCTCCACTCAGCCCTGGTTTGGTCCATCTTCTGTACAATAAGAAGAGAGAGAGGCAGATTCAGAAACATCCTTTCATCCTGACCAGGTTGTTTGCCATGGAAGATGACTTTTGCTCTCTCAGGTGCTTCATACCTGCCTACAACTTCTCCAGGTATCATTTGTGCATGGACATTTGAGGTTCTCATCAGGTGGAAGGTCCCCAACTTTCCTGTATTGTAAGAACCACTCTGTCCTTGCTCTTCTGTAAAATGATTGAGGGAACAGTGTATACTTGGGGTTAAAAACAGGTTTGATTTGGGTTACGAGTTACTCCGTGTGATGAATAATGGTATTGGGAACCTGCAATATTTACAAGAATATAGAGGTGAAATATAAGTAGGAAAACAGAAATCTAGGTATGATTTGAAGCTCAGAAGGGTTTTGCCCTTGATTGGGATACTTAGCTTTGAATGATGTTCTGCAAAGATGCCTCAGATAATTCGATATACAATGGCATAGGACCTTGTACATTGGATGATTGAATTTAGAAGAGAACATCCAGTCAAAAAGGGATATTCAGTAGGATTAGGAAGATAGTCGGTAGGTTTAGGAAGAAGAGTGAGTATAGGATTTGGACCAAAAGTTCTTTCGCAATAGACTTTCAGTTGTTGAGTGAATGTAAATGTCAGCACATATGAAGAGTCAGTCACTATGTTGAACTGGGGAAAATATGTAGAAAAGCAGATATCAATAGAAACATTACGAAATCAGGCAAAGTATAAAGTGAGTGATAGAATTAGACATTTTCAACAGGGTTGAGTTTGAATATATAAATTAGGAAAAAAACAAATATGTAGTCACCAATAGGATTGACAATTGACAGCATTAGGCAACCTGGACATGGATGTTTTTAGAAATCCATGTTCACTTTCCATTTAGGCTTTGGTACAATCATAAGTGTGACCTTTCCATTTTTTGTCCAGAATATTACTGTGATAATGAGGTGACATGAGTATTTCTTTCACCATTTCTGGGAGCAATATTTTGAAGATGTAAATTGAGAATCTGGGGTACAAAGAGGTGTACCATGTTTCTAGGAACATAGAGAAAAAGCATGAATAGACCATACTGTGAATAAATAATATAACTTTTTTGAACTTTAAATAATGAATTGAACTGATATCTGAAAAATTAAAGGAAATCGTATATTGATATACAATCATTCATTCCAACCAGGTATATATGTAATGGAAATATTAGTGTTTTGGTTTATCATGAAGAGTGTGTGAGTTTTGCTTCAAAATGATTATGGAAATTCAAAATAATGTGTTTGGAAAGAAGTCTCATGAAAAGACCAGTCAAGAAACCCTGACAATACATGTGTTCTGAAGCAAGAAGTGGTGAAAGTTGAAACAAATGCTTATTAATTTGTGAACTTGTGGATGAAATGTATATCCTGTGATGTGGAAAAACTGAAGAAACAATAATGTACCAGTGTCGAATACAAATGAATGTCAAATTACATATCATGTCCCATAGGAGTCTACTTGCATTGATGTTAGACTGGGTCAGTTACTGTAGAATAATTAGGATTTGTATGCACCATTCACTGAACTTAGTTTTCAGTACTAGGAAACAAATATGTATTTCAGGTGGATGAATATTTCTGATGATAATCTTGTGAAAAGTGGATTATAAATCCACATACATGAACATGAATGAATTTAGAGAGTGTATATTAGACACATATATTTCATATTTTGAAAAATTTGGAGAGTATATCTATATCTATATCTATATCTATACACACACACACACACACACACACACACACACAACACTCACAGACATTAAAAAGTACCAATATAAATGCCAATCGAAATTCATCAGTAAATATGTATCATCCACAAATGCAAAAATATTTATTTTACTGAACATGAGTTAATGTATAATGTTGTACTACTAGGACGCTCTCCTACAGGTTGAATTTTCATTTCCAACAGCATTTAGGAGGAGTGAACTCTTCTCACAATTTGTATCTGCCAAGACAGCCACCTCACAAAAATGTACGTGTGATACCTGGTAGGATTCTATATATGCATATAAATATACATCTGTGAATAGGCTACAGAAAAGGGAAACAAGAATTCACATATTTGTTAAGTTTAAAAACACATGGAGAATATTTCAATTAAATTTTGACTAGATTTATAACTCCTACCTTATATAATGCAAATGTCAAGTCCAACTATACAACATGTCTCCTCTGAAGTACTTGTATTTCTAATGTGTTGGATTAATTTTCTCCATTATATTAGGATGAATAATCTGAGTCTACTAGGTATGGGTTAGTGTCAGGGATTCGGTATTTCGAATGGAAAATTGGAAAATGAATCCAATGTGTATGTAAATATATGCTGCACAAATATCCTCCCGCTCTCATCCAGAACAATGCCTTGACATTACCTTCACCCCAAGTAAGACACAATTAGAGGAGAAGAGTTACAAAATCAGTGAATACATATCTGGAATGGAAAATGCTCAGGAGTTCACAACCTTGGAGGTGGTAGAGGAGATTCCAAAACTAAGGGACAGGGTAAACACTCCACAAACATGGAGCTCTGCTGGCCTAAAAACTTTTTGAGAAACTGCCTCTGAGCTTCCACACTTGAAATATATGTAGTTTTCAGGAGATTTGGCTTCCTCTGTAGTGAGACCATCAAAGCTGGATCTGCATCTATGTGACCTGGAGGACATGGTTTCTTATTTTCCAATGAACAAGATGAAGCGGTGCTGAATCCTCTCTTTGTAGGTAAACTGAGGCCACTGGGGACTAAGTGTCTCCCCGTGTGGACTGTGATGCCATTTGGTCTTCCTCCAATTTGTGGTGTTTTTGCTGCTGCACTGTGAGTTTGGTATTTGTTTCACGAAATACTAGGAGCTAAACTGGGACACAGTGCTGGAGGGAGTTCTGTCACGTGTGGTGGGTCAGGGTCTGCAAGAGAATGCACCAACTAGGCTCCTATCTCTTACAGCTTACCCCATTGCCCCCTTGTTCATATCAACATGATTCTTAATTTTCCTCTGAAAGCTCTAGATATAGCAAGATGCCTTTATATATAAGGGTCTGCTGGCTGCACCATATCAGTTACAAGCCATTTGGAATCCAATGGTAGATCCACATGGCCCTACCACAGATGTTTTATCAAACACCTCCCCACCACTGCTCTAGACCCACTACTCAGCAGGATCCAACTTACTGGCATCTCTGTTCTACACCATTTTCATGAAACTCAGTAAATCAAGGCACTGTCTGGTATACTCATGATCAGCAACTGGACATCCAATGTTTCTCCAGTGCCACCTGGTCATAGGAATTTCAAAAATTTCATGGTATTTATCTAGCCATTTTTCAAGCATATAGTTGGAGGCACTGTGGGTTTCAGTTCATTCAGCAAACATTAAATGGTGAGGAAGCTCATTTCAATGAAATCTCTGGAGAACTCTCACAGGCACGGCTTCCCAAAGAGTGGACAAAAGGTCACATTAGGACAGGCCCATTGAGGTCTACAATGTGAGGTCCATATGTGTTTTGACTCTCAACTATGGCTGCCATTTCTTTAAGAATAAAATCATGTGATATCCTTGCTGAGATTCCCAGGCCTCTGTGGAAATCCACCCGGGGCCTAGGTCTCAGTTTCCAAGAGCGACTTTCATGCGTGGCCCTTTAAAATCCCAACAAAATTCATGGCAATGCTTCTCTGAGTTCAGTTCCAAAACCCAGTCTCTAAGAGGAATCACACCAGAGTTCAAGCCCACGTGGACCCAGTCATTTTTTCCAATGCCACACAAATGACCAAAATTAAAACCAAAACACTCCCACATGGCCCTCATCTTATTCCATATAGTCAATCATCTTAACCTCTGGCTGGAGGTTTCCATGAGGGGCGCAGCCCAAGACAGTGTCCAATATCAGCTCCTCTGCCCCTCATTTGTATAAAGTCAGGGTAGCCTGGACACCGTTTCTGTGAACCAGGAGTGAACAAATAAGCCTGCCGTTAATACTTCTGTGTTTCTCCAATTTGAGGCTTACTGATTTTAGGTATGGATTCTTTAGGTGATTTAGAGTCATGCGAAAACACAAGCACCTCTGCAGGGCTTTGAAGAACTCATTTGACCCAAAGAATCCCTATTGTCATTTGATGGAGTGCAGGAACCTAACAGAGGAAGGCAAGAGACTTCATCCACAATGAATGAAATTTTTTGCCATTTTGGTTTTGGAAGCTCACATGGGATCATTCTTAAGATCCATCAGGTGCTGAGAATCTAAGTCACAGCCACACACAGGTCCAAGAGGCTGATAAAGACACATCCCTTTCCAAACCAATTAAGCAAAGAGCCACAGGTGAGGCCCATTCATTTCCATTTGAAAACTGTTTTCTTCAGGCTTCACAAATGGGTGGCCTGAGGCAAAGACCTTCCTGACATTCAGTGAAACACAACAATAAGTAAGCAAAAGGCCCAAAGCAGGGTTTCTGTACTGAGACTTTCCTGTTCACACTGATATCTGAGTTTTCTGAGATGCTCGCCATTCTCTTCAGCTATCCAGTACATGGCCATGTCACAGAGCTTGGAGGTGGTACATATTTTGGACACAAATCCATGAGCCTATTCTGGAGAGTGGCCAGAATTCAGGAAGAAAACAACAACTTAGAAAGATAGCAGGTGTTGCACATCGATAAGAAAAGCTGCAGTCCATTCATATATTGGGCAGGATGAATTATGGGAAGATTTATACTAGACAGGACACATCCATTAATGCATTCTCTTTTCTAATGTCTACAACGACGGACACAGTTGGATACACAGAAACAGAAACACTCGCCGTGTCAAATGACTTACTAGAAACTGTCCACTCCAAACCAAACAAACCGCCTTTCCTATCTATTCTCAGAACATGAGACAAAACAACAAACCCACACCCACTCCCACAAAGGCACCTCCTTCCCCCAAGTAGGTCTGTGACTATCCGGAGTGTCCTCTGACTGGTGGGCCATACTATGTTCCCATGAAATGGCCTGTCTTCTCTCAGATCTTGTTTCCTTGACCAACTCTGTGAAGATGTCAGGAAAAAGTGGTTAGCCACTACCTGTTTTCTCAGGAAAGGTCCATCTTCAGAGCTCTCCTGGCATATGGCCATCCTCACATCATTAGGTACCAAGAAAACTGACTCTGTCCTAGGTAAATCCAATCCAGTGAGCCCACTGGGACTGGGACTGGGACTGCCTCTGGGTGCCTGGCTTCTTGGATACCAAGTTCAGAGAGTTCCATCACCAAGGAAATGAGGTATGTCACATTCTTTGGAACTGAATGAGGTCACTGCCTTGGCAACCACTTTGTCCTAACAGTTGCTTCCAAGGGTAACATAAGATGGAGGTTGCCCCTACTTCCTGTGACACTTTCATAAGGTAGAATGTATATCACCATTGGCACCCGGGAACAGCTCTCCACTCAGCCCTGGTTTGGTCCATCTTCTGTACAATAAGAAGAGAGAGAGGCAGATTCAGACACATCCCTTCATCCTGACCAGGTTGTTTGCCATGGAAGATGACTTTTGCTCTCTCAGGTGCTTCAAACCTGCCTACAACTTCTCCAGGTATCATTTGTGCATGGACATTTGAGGTTCTCATCAGGTGGAAGGTCCCCAACTTTCCTGTATTGTAAGAACCACTCTGTCCCTGCTCTTCTGTAAAATGATTGAGGGAACAGTGTATACTTGGGGTTAAAAACAGGTTTGATTTGGGTTACGAGTGATTCTGTGTGATGAATAATGGTATTGGGAACCTGCAATATTTACAAGAATATAGAGGTGAAATATAAGTAGGAAAACAGAAATCTAGGTATGATTTGAAGCCCAGAAGGGTTTTGCCCTTAATTGGGATACTTAGCTTTGAATGATGTTCTGCAAAGATGCCTCAGATAATTCGATATACAATGGCATAGGACCTTGTACATTGGATGATTGAATTTAGAAGAGAACATCCAGTCAAAAAGGGATATTCAGTAGGATTAGGAAGATAGTCGGTAGGTTTAGGAAGAACAGTGAGTATAGGATTTGGACCAAAAGTTCTTTAGCAATAGACTTTCGGTTGTAGAGTGAATGTAAATGTCAGCACATATGAAGAGTCAGTCACTATTTTGAACTGGGGAAAATATGTAGAAAAGCAGATATCAATAGAAACATTACGAAATCAGGCAAAGTATAAAGTGAGTGATAGAATTAGACATTTTTAACAGGGTTTAGTTTGAATATATAAATTAGGAAAAAACAAATATGTAGTCACCAATAGGATTGACAATTGACAGCATTAGGCAACCTGGACATGGATGTTTTTAGAAATCCATGTTCACTTTCCATTTAGGCTTTGGTACAATCATAAGTGTGACCTTTCCATTTTTTGTCCAGAATATTACTGTGATAATGAGGTGACATGAGTATTTCTTTCACCATTTCTGGGAGCAATATATTGAAGATGTAAAATGAGAATCGGGGGTACAAAGAGGTGTACCCTGTTTCTAGGAACATAGAGAAAAAGCATGAATAGACCATACTGTGAATAAATAATATAACTTTTTTGAACTTTAAATAATGAATTAACTGATATCTGAAAAATTAAAGGAAATCGTATATTGATATACAATCATTCATTCCAACCAGGTATATATCTAATGGAAATATTAGTGTTTTGGTTTATTATGAAGAGTGTGTGAGTTTTGCTTCAAAATGATTATGGAAATTCAAAATAATGTGTTTGGAAAGAAGTCTCATGAAAAGACCAGTCAAGAAACCCTGACAATACATGTGTTCTGAAGCAAGATGATTAAAGTTGAAACAAATGCTTATTAATTTGTAAACTTGTGGATGAAATGTATATCCTGTGATGTGCAAAAACTGAAGAAACAATAATGTACCAGTGTCGAATACAAATGAATGAAAAATTACATATCATGTCCCATAGAAGTCTACTTGCATTGATGTTAGACTGGGTCAGTTGCTGTAGAATAATTAGGATTTGTATGCACCATTCACTGAACTTAGTTTTCAGTACTAGGAAACAAATATGTATTTCAGGTGGATGAATATTTCTGATGATAATCTTGTGAAAAGTGGATTATAAATCCACATACATGAACATGAATGAATTTAGAGAGTGTATATTAGACACATGTATTTCATATTTTGAAAAATTTTGAGAGTATATCTATATCTATATCTATATCTACACACACACACACACACACACACACACACACACAACACTCACAGACATTAAAAAGTACCAATATAAATGCCAATCGAAATTCATCAGTAAATATGTATCATCCACAAATGCAAAAATATTTATTTTACTGAACATGAGTTAATGTATAATGTTGTTCTACTAGGACTCTCTCCTATAGGTTGAATTTTCATTTCCAACAGCATTTACGAGGAGTGAACTCTTCTCACAATTTGTATCTGCCAAGACAGCCATCTCACAAAAATGTACGTGTGATACCTGGTAGGATTCTATATATGCATATAAATATACATGTGTGAATAGGCTACAGAAAAGGGAAACAAGAATTCACATATTTGTTAAGTTTCAAAACACATGGAGAATATTTCAATTAAAATTTGACTAGATTTATAACTCCTACCTTATATAATGCAAATGTCAAGTCCAACTATACAACATGTCTCTGGAGAACCTTTGGATGTCCTGTTGTTTATCATGAGTATACTAGACAGTGCCTTGATTGACTGTGTTTCATGAAAATGATCTAGAACAGACATGCCAGTAAGTTGGTGCCTGCTGAGTAGTGTGCCTAGAGCAGTGGTGTGTATGTGTGTCATAATACATCTCTGATGTGGCCATATGGATTTGCCATTGGCTTCCAAGTGGCTTGTGACAGACATGGTGAGGCCAGCAGACACTAATATGTAAGGGCGTCTTGTTATATGGAGAGGTTTCATGGCAATGTTAAGAATCAGGTTGCAATAGACAAGGGAAAAAGCTATGTGGGATAGAAGCCTGGTTGGTGCATTCTCCTGCAGACCCTGACCCACCACATGTGGCAGAACTCCATCCAGCACTGTGTCCCTTTTGAACTCCTTGTATTTCGTGAAGCAAATACCAAACTCCCAATGCAGGAGAAAGAAAAAACATGAAAATGTGGAGGATGACCAAATGGCTTCACAGCCCAGATGGGGAGAGACTTAGCACGCACTGGTCACATTTTACTTAAAAGAGAGAATTCACCACTGCTGCCTCATGTTCATTAGAAAATAAGAAACCATGTCCTCCAGGTCACATAGAATCAGACCCAGCTTTGATGGTCTCACGACAAAGGAAGCTAAAGCTCCTGAAAACAACATATATTTCAAGTGCCCAACCTCAGAGGCAGTTTATCAAGAAGTCCTTTAGGCCAGCAGAGCTCCATGTTTGTGGAGTTTTTAACCTGTCCCTTACTTATGGAAACTTCTCTACCACATCCAAGGTTGTGAACTCCTTAGCATTTTCCATTCCAGTTATATATTCACAGATTTTATAACTCTTCTCCACTAATTGTGTCTTACTTGGGGCGAAGGTAATGTCAAGGCATTGTTCTGGATGAGAGAGGGAAAATATTTTGTGTAGCACATATTTGATAGACATTGGATTCTTTTTCCTATTTTCCATTCAAAATACTGAATCCCTGACACTAACACATACCCTACTAGACTCTGACTACTAATTTTAATATGATGGAGAAAAATAACCCAAATAGAACAGAAATACAAGCAGGTCAGAGGAGGCATGGTGCATTTTTGAACTTTTCTTTTGCATAATAAATGGTAGGTGTTATAAATCTAGTGAATTTTTATTTGGAATAGTTTTTCATGTGTTTTTAAAATTAACAAATATGTGAATTCCTGCCTCCCTTTCTCTGTAGCCTATACAGCACATGTATTTTTATATGTACATATAGAATCCTACCTGGTATCACACGTACATTTTTGTGAGGTTGCTGACTCGGCAGATATAAATTGTGTGAAGAGACTACTCCTCTTAAACGCTGTTGGAACTAAAAATTCAACCTATGGGTGAGCTTCCTAGTACAACAACATTATACATAATTCCATGTTCAGTAAAGTATATATTTTTGCATCAGTAGATGTTATATATTTCATTATAAATTTCATTTGGCATATATTGCTACTTTTTTATGTTTCTCTGTGTGTTTTTTTGGTATATATATATATATATATATATATATATATATATATATACTCTCCTGATTTATCAAAACATGAAATATATGTGTCTTATATACACTCTCTACATTCATACATTCATTCATGTTCATGCATGAGGAAATATAATCAACTTTTCTCAAGATTATTCTTGGAAATATTCATCCACCTGAAATACATATTTGTTTCCTTGTACTGACAACTCACTTCTGTGAATGGTGCATACAAATCCTAATAATTCTACAGTATCTGACCCAGTTTAACATCAATGCAAGTAGATGCCTATGGAACATGATGTGTATTTTGACGTTCATTTATATTCAACACTGCTACATTAATATTTCTGCAGTTTTTGCACATCATAGGATATATATTTCATCCACAAGTTCACAACTTTATAGGTATTTTTTCACTTTTAATCATTTCCTGCTTCAGAACACATGTATTCCTCCCGGTTTCTTGACTGGTCTTTTCATGAGACATCTCTGCAAACACATTTTTTTTTTTAATTTCATAATCAGTTTTGAAGCAAAACTCACACACTTTTCATGATAAACCGTAAATCTAATATCACCATTAGATGCATAACTGTTTGGAATGAATGATTGTATATCAATATTAGGTTTCCTGTATATTTTCAGAAATCAATTCAATCCATTATTTAAAGTTCGAACCAGTTATATTATTTATTCACAGTATGGTCTATTCATGCATTATCTCTATATTCATAGGCACAAGGTACACCTATTTGTACCCCCAATTAATTTATACGTCTTCAAAATATTGCTTTCCTACATATTTTACCCAGTTCATCATTGTGACTGACTCTTCACGTGTGCTGACATTTACATTCACTCTCTACCTGAAACCCTATTGCTAAAGAACTTTTGGTCCAAATCCTATACTCACTCTTTTATCTAAACCAACCGACTATTTTCCTAATCCTACCGAATATCCCTTTTTGACTGGATGTTCTCTTCCACATTCAATCATCCAAATTAGAAGGTCCTATGCCATAGTATATTGATTTAACTGAGACAACTGTGCAGGACATAAATCAATGCTAAGTATCCCAATCAAGGGCCCAATGCCCTTCTGGGCTTCAAAACTTACCTAGATTTCTGTTTTCATACTTATATTTCACCTATATATTCTTATAAATATCGCAGGTTCCTAATACAAATATTCATTCCAGAGAATGATTCCTAACCCAAATTGAACATGTTATTAACCCTAACCATACACTTTTCCCTCAATCTAATTTTACAGAAGAGCAGGGACAGAGTTGGTCTTACAATACAGGAATATAGGCGATCTTCCAGCTGCTGAAAACCTAAAAGGTCCATGCTGAAATGATCCTTGGAGAAGATGTAGGCAGCTATGAAGGACATGAGAGAGCAAAAGTCATCTTCCATGGCAAACAACCTGGTCAGGTTGATGGGATGTGTCTGAATTAGCCTCTCTCTTCCTAATGTAGAAAAGATGGACCAAACCATGCCTGTGTGGAGAGCTGTTTCCCTGTGCCTATGGTTGATATACCATTCTAACATATGAATGAGTCACAGCAAGTAGAGGCAGCCTCCATATTTTGGGAACCATGTAAGCAACTGTTAAAACAAAGTGGTTTCCAAGGCAGTGACTTCATTCAGATCTTGAAGAAAGTGACATCACCTTACAGTTTTGGTAATGAAAGTCTGTGATCTTGGGATCCAGGAAACCAGGCACAGAGAGTCAAACCCACTCCATGTCCCAGTGGGCTCACTTGTTTGGATTTAACAAGACAGAGTCACTCTTTCTTTGTACCTACTGATGTGAGGACAGCCAAATGCCTGGAAACTATGAAGACTGGCCTTTCCAGAGAAAGCAGGTAGTTTCTCACCATGGGCTCCTGACAACTCCACAGAGTTGGCCAAAGAGACCAGATTGGAGACAGGACACGCCATTTTGGGGGAACATAGTATGGCCCACAAGTCAGAGGACACTCTGGATAGTCACAGACCTACTTGGGGAAAGGAGGTGACTTTTTGGTTGTGAGTGTGAGTTTGTGGTTTTGTCTAATGTTCTGAGAATAGTTAGGAAAGCTGGTTTGTTTGTTTTGGAGTGGACTGTGTCTAGTAAGTCCTTTGACAAGGTGAGTGTTTCTGTGTCTATATATCATACTGTGTCCGTGATTGTAGACAGTAGAAAAGAGAATGCATCAATGGATGTGTCCTGTCTACGAGAAAGCTTCAAAGCATTCATCCTGTGCAATTTATGAATGGACTGCAGCTTGCCGTATGGATGGGCAACTCCTGCCATCTTTCTAAATTCCTGTTTTCTTCCTGAATTCTTGACACTCTCCAGAATACGGTCATGAATTTGTGTCCAAGATATGTACCACCTCCATCTCTGTGACATGGCCATGTACTGGATAGCTGATGGGAATGGTGAGTATCTCAGAAAACTCAGATATCAGTATGCCCAAGAAAGTCTCAGTGGAGAAACCCTGCTTTGGGCCTTTTGCTTACCTATTCTGTTGCCCTGAATGTCAGGAAGGTCTTTGCCTCAGGCCACACTTTGTGAAGCCTGCAGAAAATAGTTTTCAAATGGAAATGAATGGTCATTACCTGTGCCTCTTTGCTTAATTGCTTTGGAAATGGATGTTTCTGAATCAGCCTCCCGGCCCTATGTGAGGCTGTGGCTTAGATTCACAGCACATGATGGGTCTAAAGAAAAATCCCATGTGTGCATCCCAAACCAAAATGGACAAAAGAGCTGTCAGAGTGGTTCTTACAATACAGGAAAGTTGGGGACCTTCCACCTGATGAGAACCTCAAATGTCCATGCACAAATGATACCTGGAGAAGTTGTAGGCAGGTATGAAGCACCTGAGAGAGCAAAAGTCATCTTCCATGGCAAACAACCTGGTCAGGATGAAGGGATGTGTCTGAATCTGAATTGCTCTCTTCTTATTGTAGAGAAGATGGACCAAACCAGGCCTGAGTGGAGAGCTGTTCCCGGGTTCCAATGGTTGATATACATTCTATCTTATGAAAGTGTCACAGGAAGTAGGGGCAACCTCCATCTTATGTTACCCTTGGAAGCAACTGTTAGGACAAAGTGGTTGCCAAGGCAGTGACCTCATTCAGTTCCAAAGAATGTGACATACCTCATTTCCTTGGTGATGGAACTCTCTGAACTTGGTATCCAAGAAGCCAGGCACCCAGAGGCAGTCCCAGTCCCAGTCCCAGTGGGCTCACTTGTTTGGATTTACCAAGGACAGAGTCAGTTTTCTTGGTACCTAATGATGTGAGGATGGCCAAATGCCAGGAGAGCTCTGAAGATGGACCTTTCCTAAGAAAACAGGTAGTGGCTAACCACTTTTTCCTGACATCTTCACAGAGTTGGTCAAGGAAACAAGATCTGAGAGAAGACTGGCCATTTCGGGGGAACATAGTATGGCCCACCAGTCAGTGGACACTCCGGATAGTCACAGACCTAGTTGGGGGAAGGAGGTGCCTTTGTGGGAGTGGTTGTGGGTTTGTTGTTTTGTCTCATGTTCTGAGAATAGATAGGAAAGGCGGTTTGTTTGGTTTGGAGTGGACAGTTTTTAGTAAGTCATTTGACACGGCGAGTGTTTCTGTTTCTGTGTATCCCACTGTGTCTGTTGTTGTAGACATTAGAAAAGAGAATGCATTAATGGATGTGTCCTGTCTAGTATAAATCTTCCCATAATTCATCCTGCCCAATATATGAATGGACTGCAGCTTGTCTTATCGATGTGCAACACCTGCTATCTTTCTAAGTTCTTGTTTTCTTCCTGAATTATGGCCACTCTCCAGAATAGGCTCATGGATTTGTGTCCAAAATATGTACCACCGCCAAGCTCTGTGACATGGCCATGTACTGGATAGCTGAAGAGAATGGCGAGCATCTCAGAAAACTCAGATATCAGTGTGACCAGAAAAAATCTCAGTACAGAAACCCTGCTTTGGGCCTTTTGCTTACTTATTGTTGTGTTGCACTGAATGTCAGGAAGGTCTTTGCCTCAGGCCACCCCTTTGTGAAGCCTGAAGAAAACAGTTTTCAAATGGAAATGAATGGGCCTCACCTGTGGCTCTTTGCTTAATTGCTTTGGAAAGAGATGTGTCTTTATCAGCCTTTGGACCTGTGTGTGGCTGTGACTTAGATTCTCAGCACCTGATGCATCTTAAGAATGATCCCATGTGAGCTTCCAAAACCAAAATGGCAAAAAATATCATTCATTGTGGATGAAGTCTCTTGCCTTCCTCTGTTAGGTTCCTGCACTCCATCAAATGAGAATAGGGATTCTTTGGGTCAAATGAGTTCTTCAAAGCCCTGCAGAGGTGCTTGTGTTTTCGCATGACTCTAAATCACCTAAAGAATCGATACCTAAAATCAGTAGGCCTGAAATTGGAGAAACAAAGAAGTATTAAAGGCAGGCTTATTTGTTCACTCCTGGTTGACAGAAACGGTGTCCAGGCTACCCTGACTTTAGGCAAATGAGGGGCAAACGAGCTGATTTTGGACACTGCCTTGGGCTGCGCCCCTCATGGAAACCTCCAGCCAGAGGTTAAGATGATTGACTATAAGGAATAAGATGAGGGCCATGTGGGAGTGTTTTGGTTTTGATTTTGGTCATTTGTGTGGCATTGGAAAAAATGACTGGGTACACGTGGGGTTGAACTCTGGTGTGATTCCCCTTAGAGACTGGGTTTTGGAAATGAACTCAGAGAAGCATTGCCATGAATTTTGTTGGGATTTTAAGAGGCCACGCATGAAAGTCGCTCTTGGAAACTGAGACCTAGGCCCCGGGTGGATTTCAACAGAGGCCTGGAAATATCAGCAAGGATATCACATGATTTTATTCTTAAAGAAATGGCAGCCATAGTTGAGAGTCAAAACACACATGGACCTCACATTGTAGACCTCAATGGGCCTGGCCTAATGTGACCTTTTGTCCACTCTTTGGGAAGCGGTGCCTGTGAGAGTTCTCCAGAGATTTCATTGAAATGAGCTTCCTCACCATTTAATGTTTGCTGAATGAACTGAAATCCACAGTGCCTCCATCTTCATGCTTGAAAAATGGCTAGATAAATACCATGAAATTTTTGAAATTCCTATGACCAGGTGCCTTGGAGAAACATTGGATGTCCTGTTGCTGATCATGATTATACCAGACAGTGCCTTGACTTACTGAGTTTCATGAAAATGGTGTAGAACAGAGATGCCAGTAAGTTGGAGCCTGCTGAGTAGTGGGTCTAGAGCAGTGGTGGGGAGGTGTTTGATAAAACATCCGTGGTAGGGCCATGTGGATCTACCATTGGATTCCAAATGGCTTGTAACTGACATGGTGCAGCCAGCAGACCCTTATATGTAAAGGCATCTTGTTATATGCAGAGTTAGCAGAGGAAAATTAAGAATCAGGTTGATATGGACAAGGGGGCAATGGGGCAAGCTGTGAGAGATAGGAGCCTAGTTGGTGCATTCTCTTGGAGACCCTGACCCACCACACGTGACAGAACTCCCTCCAGCACTGTGTCCCAGGTTAGCTCCTAGTATTTCGTGAAACAAATACCAAACTCACAGTGCAGCAGCAAAAACACCACAAAAAGTGGAGGAGGACCAAATGGCTTCACAGTCCACACAGGGAGACACTTAGTCCCCCGTGGCCTCAGTTTACCTACAAAGAGAGGATTCAGCACTGCTTCATCTAGTTCATTGGAAATAAGAAACCATGTCCTCCAGGTCACATAGATGCAGACCCAGCTTTGATGGTCTCACTACAAAGGAAGCCAAATCTCCTGAAAACAACATATATTTCAAGTGTGGAAGCTCAGAGGCAGTTTCTCAAAAAGTTTTTAGGCCAGCAGAGCTCCATGTTTGTGGAGTGTTTACCCTGTCCCTTAGTTTTGGAAACTGCTCTACCACCTCCAAGGTTGTGAACTCCTGAGCATTTTCCATTCCAGATATGTATTCACTGATTTTGTAACTCTTCTCCTCTAATTGTGTCTTACTTGGGGTGAAGGTAATGTCAAGGCATTGTTCTGGATGAGAGCAGGAGGATATTTGGGCAGCATATATTTACATACACATTGGATTCATTTTCCATATTTCCATTCGAATACTGAATCCCTGACACTAACCCATACCTAGTAGACTCACACTATTAATCCTAATATAATGGAGAAAATTAACCCAACACAATAGAAATGCAAGCACTTCAGAGGAGACATGTTGTATAGTTGGACTTGACATTTGCATTATATAAGGTAGGAGTTATAAATCTAGTCAAATTTTAATTGAAATATTCTCCATGTGTTTTTAAACTTAACAAATATGTGAATTCTTGTTTCCCTTTTCTGTAGCCTATTCACACATGCATATTTATATGCATATATAGAATCCTACCAGGTATCACACGTACATTTTTGTGAGGTGGCTGTCTTGGCAGATACAAATTGTGAGAAGAGTTCACTCCTCCTAAATGCTGTTGGAAATGAAAATTCAACCTGTAGGAGAGCGTCCTAGTAGAACAACATTATACATTAACTCATGTTCAGTAAAATAAATATTTTTGCATTTGTGGATGATACATATTTACTGATGAATTTCGATTGGCATTTATATTGGTACTTTTAATGTCTGTGAGTGTTGTGTGTGTGTGTGTGTGTGTGTGTATGTATATAGATATAGATATAGATATAGATATACTCTCCAAATTTTTCAAAATATGAAATATATGTGTCTAATATACACTCTCTAAATTCATTCATGTTCATGTATGTGGATTTATAATCCACTTTTCACAAGATTATAATCAGAAATATTCATCCACCTGAAATACATATTTGTTTCCTAGTACTGAAAACTAACTTCAGTGAATGGTGCATACAAATCCTAATTATTCTACAGTAACTGACCCAGTCTAACATCAATGCAAGTAGAATCCTATGGGACATGATATGTAATTTGTCATTCATTTGTATTCGACACTGGTACATTATTATTTCTTCAGTTTTTGTACATCATAAGATATATTTTTGCCAAGGCAGTGACCTCATTCAGTTCCAAAGAATGTGACATACCTCATTTCCTTGGTGATGGAACTCTCTGAACTTTGTATCCAAGGAGCCAGGCACCCAGAGGCAATTTCAGTTCCAGTCCCAGTGGGCTCACTTGTTTGGATTTAGCAAGGATAGAGTCAGTCATTCTTGGTACCTACTGAAGTGAGGATTACCAAATGCCTGGAGAGCTCTGAAGAGGGAACTTTACTGAGAAAGCAGGTAGTAGCTCTCCATTTTTTCCTTACAACTTTACAGAGTTCGCCAAGGAAAACAGATCTGAGAGAGGACAGGCCATTTCGGAAGAACAGAGTATGGCCACCAGTCAGAGGACACTCTGGTTAGTCACACACCTACTTGGGGAAGGTGGTGCCTTTTTGGGAGTGGGTGTGGGTTTGTGGTTTGTCTCATGTTCTGAAAATAGGTAGGAATGGAGGTTTGTTTGTTTTGGAGTGAACTGTTTCTGGTAAGTCGTTTGACGAGGTGAGTGTTTCCATGTCTGTGTATCCCACTGTGCCTGTGGTAGTAGACATGAGAAAAGAGAATGCAGCAATGGATGTGTCATGTCTAGTATAAAGCTTCCCAGCATTCATCCTGCCCAATTTATGAATGGAGTGTGGCTTGCCTTATGCACGGGCAACACCTAATACCTTCCTAAGTCCCTGTTTTCTTCCTGAATTCTGGCCACTCTCTAGAATAGGCTCATGGTTATGTGTTCAAGATATGTACCAAATCCAAGGTCTTTGACATGGCCATGTACTGGATACCTGAATGGAATGGCCCGCATCTCAGAAAACTCAGATATCAGTGTGATCAGGAAAGTCTCAGTGGAGATACCCTGCTTTGGGCCTTTTGCTTACCTATTGTTCTGTTGCCCTGAATATCAGAAAGGTCTTTGTCTCATGCATCCCCTTTGTTAAGCCTGAAGAAAACAGTTTTCAAATGGAAATGAATGTGCATCACCTCTGGCTCTTTGCTTAATTTCATTGGAAAAGGATGTGTCTGATTCAGGCCCTTTGCCCTGTTTTAGGCTGTGACTTAGATTCTCAGCCCCTGATGGATGTAAAGAAAGATCCCATATGTGCATCTAAACCAAAATGGAAAAACGTTCAATCAATGTGCATGAATTATATTGCCTTCCTTTGTTAGGTTTCTGAAATCCATCATGTCAGAATAGGGATCCTTTTGGTGAAATGAGTTCTTCAAATCCTTGCAGAGGGGCTTGGCTTTTCTCATGACTCCAATTCACAAAAAGAATCTAGACCCCACAGTCAGAGAGCCTCAAATTGGAGAAGCGAAGCAGTATTAAGGGCAGGCCTATTTGATCACTCCTGGTTCACAGGAAGGGTGTACAAGCCACCCTGACATTGGGCAAATGAGGGGCAAGGGAGCTTATTTTGGACACTGTCTTGGGATGTGCCTCTCATGAAAACCTCCATCCAGATGTTATGATGAGTATCTTTATGGTAGAAGATGAGGGCCATGTAGGAGTGTTTTGGTTATAATTGTGGTCATTTGTGTGGCAGTTGGAAGAGATGACTGGGTCCACCTGGGCATGAATTCTGCTGTGATTCCCCTTAGAGACTGAGTTCTGGAACTGACCTCAGAGAAGTATTGACATGAATTGTGTTGGGATTTTAGGAGGCCAGGAATGAGAGTTGCCATTGGAACCTGGGATCAAGGCCCAGAGTGGCTTTCCACAGAACACTGGGAATCACAGCCAGGATATTACATGATTTTATTCTGAAAGACTTGGCAGGCATAATTGAGATTCAAAACACACTTGGACCTCGCTTTGTAGACCTCAATGGGCCTGGCTTCATGTGACTTTTTGGCCACTCTTTGGGTAGTCTTGCCTGTGAGAGTGCTCCAGAGATTTCCCTGAAATTAGCTTCCTCACCATTTAATGGTTCCTGAATGAATTGAAACCAACATTGCCTCCAAATGCATCTGTGAAAAAATGCTAGATAATTACCATGAAATTTTAGAAATTCCGATGACCAGCTGGCACTGGAGGACCTTTGATGTCCTGTTGATGATCATGAGTATAAGAGACAGGGCCTTGATTGACTGGGTTTCATGAAAATGGTGTAGAACAGAGATGCCAGTAAGTTGGGGCCTGGTAAGTAGTGGGCCTAGAGCTGTGTTATGCAAATGTGTGATAAAACATCTGTGGTGGGGCCATGTGGATCTTCCATTGGCTTCCAAATGGCTGTGACTGACATGGTGCAACCATCACACCCATATATGTAAAGGCATATTTTTATATGGAGAGGTTTCAGGGCAATGTTCAGTATCATGTTGCTATTGTCAAGGGGGCAAGCTACTTGAGATAGAACCCTGGTTGGTGCATTCTCCTGGAGACCCTGCCAACCACACCTGACAGAACTCCCTTCAGCACTGTGTTCCATTTGAACTCGTTGTATTTCATGAAGCAAATACCAAACTCCCAGTGCAGCAGCAAGAAACACCACGAAAATTGGAGGATGACCATTGGTTTCACAGTCCACACGGGAAGACCCTTAGCCCTCAGTGGCCACAGTTTACCTACAAAAAGAGAATTCATCACTGCTGCCTCATTTTTATTTGAAAATAAGTAACCATTTCCTCCAGGTCACATAGATGCAGATCCAGCTTTGATGGTTTCACTACAAATAAAGCTAAAGCTCCTGAGAACAACATATATTTCAAGTGCCCAACCTCAGAGGCAGATTCTCAAAATGTCTTTTGACCAGCAGAGCTCCATGTTTGTGGAGTGTTTACCCTGTCTCTTACTTTTGGAAACTCCTCTACCACCTCCAAAGATGTGAAATCTGGAGCATTTTCCATTCTAGATATGTATTCACAGATTTTCTAACTCTTCTCCTCTAATTGTGTCTTACTTGGGGCGAAGGTAATGTCAAGGCATTGTTCTGGAGGAGATTGGGAAGATTTTTCCGTAGCATATATTTGCATTCACATTGGATTCAGTGTCCTATTTTCAATTCAAAATACTGAATACCTGACTCTAACCCATACCCTACCAGACTCTGACTACTAATCCTAATATGATGGAGAAAAATAACCCATAAAGAATAGAAATACAAGCAGTTCAGAGTAGGCATGGTGTATAGATGGACTTGCCTTTTGCATGATACAGAGTTGGAGTTATAAATCTAGTCAATTGTCTGTTGGAATAGTTGTCCTTGTATTTTTAAGGTTAACAAATATGTGAATTCCTGTCTCCCTTTCTCTGTATTCTTATATGCACATATAGATTCCTATCTGGTACCACACGTACATTCTTGTGAGGTGGCTGACTTGGCAGATACAAATTGTTAGAAGAGATCACTCCTACTAAACCCTGTTGGAACTGAATATTCAACCTATGGGTGAGCTTGCTAGTTGAACAGCATTATACATAAATCCATGTTCAGTAAAATGATTATTTTTAGATCTGTGGATGGTATATATTTTATAATGAATTTTGATTGACATATATATTGCTACTTTTTTGTCTGTGTGTGTTTTATGTATATGTATACATATGTGTATATATATATATATATATATATATATATATATATATATATATATACACTCTCCAGATTTTTCAAAATATGAAATATATGTGTCTTATATTCACTCCCTAAATTCATTCATGTTCATGTATGTGGATTTATAATCAACTATTCACAAGATTATTCTCAGAAATATTCATCCACCTGAAATTTGCCCAATGCTCTCAAATGTCAATCCTATTTGTGACTACATATTTGTTTCTTCCTAAGATTATATATTTAAACTCAACCCTGTTCAAAATGTCTAATCCTATCACTCACTTTATACTCTGCCTGATTTTGTAATGTCTATATTGATATATGCTTTCCTACATATTTTCCCCAGTTCATCATTGTGACTGACTCTTCACCTGTGCTGACATTTACATTCACTCTCTAATCGAAATCCTATTGCTAAGAAACTTTTGTTCCAAATCTTATACTCACCCTTCTTCCTAAACTTATTGATTATCTTCCTAATGCTACAGACTATCCCTTTTTGACTGGATGTTCTCTTCTACATTTAATCATCCAAGTAAATGTGGTGCGAGCTTCAGAGGAGGAGACTACCAACAGACTATCTCATGCAACATCAAAGGGTTTATTGGGTGTCCAGCATGCTGGGGTTCAGAGCTCACCTGAATAGAGCAGATCGCCCTGAGAATAGCTGAAGTAGAGCTTATATACTTTCCCTGGAGAGGGAAGGGAGGGAATTGTAATGATGGGTCAGGGCGAGTGGGCAGTTTGCATGCAACTGGGAGAGGGAGTACATTCTGCAATTTGGCAGCTGGGGATAGAACATTCTGGGAACAAGATTTGCAAACATTTCTCAAGATTTCAACAGTGTTCTGTTAAGCATACAGAAAAACAAGATGTGACAAGTACCTATTTTATTAATATTTCATTCCCCACTTCTTCTTCTGGCTAATTTTAATCATAAAAATGATCATTGGAGGGTGTCACATTCAATGTCTGCTAGTGGGGTATTACCATAAGTTTAACTCGTCCAATTTGAGCCTGGAGAAAAGACATTACACGGTTGAGCAAACAGGGTTTTATAGTTAGCAATAATATGAGGATTATTATTGGACCGGCCAGGGTTGATAAAAACGTAGTTAACCAGGAGGAGTGTGTGAACCAAGACTCAAGCCACCCTTTTTGGGCCTCTCTCTCTTGTTGATGCTCTTCAAGGTGTCTTTTAAATTTACTCATAGATTTTATTACAACTCCAGTATGGTCAGCATAAAAACAACCTTCTTCCCTCAATGCAGCACAAAGGCCCCCTTCTCTAATGAAGAGGAGGTCCAACCCTCAACTGTTCTTTAAAACAACTTCAGAGAGAGAGGTTAAAGATTCATGCAAAGCTCTGATGGAGGTTTCTAATATCTTAGTTTTGCTCTATTGCTTCTTCTAATTGGGTCATTTGTTGTGTCCCATGGACAATGGCAGTGGTTCCTGTGCCCACCCGTGCAGCAACTCCTATTCCTAATAGGATGGCTAAAGTGAGGGATACAAGTTCCCAGTGGAACCGGTTGTATGCCCCCCCTATTTGATCTTCAAACGAACCTGCATCATGATAGAGCTTTCTGGGAAACATCTGCAACATTTCAAAATAATCACATCTGTTGACCATTTTATGAAAACATAAACAATGTTTAAGTATATAGAATTATGCTGTTGTAGGGACAGACAAGGCAAGGCACCTAAGATAGCACTGAAGACAGGGAAACAGTCCTATATTGTTGCAACTGGATTCAGAGGGCATTGCTTCTGTTGTAATCAATTAATCCCCTGAAACTCAAGTTTAGGTAGTTTCAGAATTGTGTACCCAACATATAAGGGATGGGGCTCAGAAGTTTACAGTCTGCAGAAGTTCAAAAAAGCAGTATATGTTTCTGATTTTTCCTCTGTTCTGGGCAAGTTAAATTTTCAAGGACACCTGGGAGGAGGAGAGCTTTTTATTCCCTTTCTTATTTTCCCCCTGCCAGCTGTTACAACGGAGCCCAGATGGTAATTTCTTTATCTTAGAAAGGTGGCCATTTCTGTGAAGCCCCAGCTGAAGGCCAGAGGACTTGTTCACATATTTTGTGAAAAACTAGTTAGGGGTTGTCTAGCTTAGAAGTACTGAGTTTTTTAGCCAGTGGCCAAGTAGAACAGGGCAATACAAAAAGAGAAAGTTTATCTACATTGAACTCTTTATAGAAACTCTATGCTGAAAGTTCTAAAGTCAGCCATGGTGAAGACTTCTGGAGAAGGACATTTAAGACTTTTCTGTGGGCCTGGTACAGAGGGGGAATACGGGGAAGGTGGGGCTGAGAGAAGCTCCGAGGATCTGAGAATGAGGAAAAAGAGAGATGTAAAAGAATAATTGGAAAGGTGTTTGGGAATTTCCTAGCAAAAAACTTGAGCAGTAGAACCGGTAGAGCAGAGCAGAAAACGGGAGTGAGTATCCCAAAATCCTGTGAGGGACTTTAAATTTAGTAACCTGTTTTCAGTGATGACAAAGCAACTTTAAAGGCCAATTATATTACATCTTGGATAAGGGTCTCAGGGCTCTCCTCAGCTCGTTTGAGCATTGGGTTAGCTGGTAAGAGGACCTGGTGGGACCCGGTGAGGGCACTGACAGGAGATGAGAGGAATGAGTCGGTGGAGCGGTACCTATGTACCTGCTACCTCAGCAAGGGGGCGATGGTCAGAGAACTGGTGGAGCTTTTGGTTTCTGATCTAGTTATTGGAGGGGAGAAATCAAGTTGCTGAGATGGGAGTGACAGCAGAGGGTCTGGAGCAGAAGGCTGAGGATAATGATCTATTGGAGAAGCATAGTTCAGGATGTGAGTGAAGGAGGGAAAAGGCTTCCACATAGGGGAATTTCCTTTCACTCTTTTGAGCACTTGCAGAAGTCAAAAAGGTCACACAAAATTTGAGGATCTAGAGACCCCTCTGGGTGCCATAGTTTTTGGTTGTCTAATTGGTAATGTGGCCAATGCTGTGTACTGAATTTGATGAAGAATTGGGGTTCCATCAGGCAGCCCCTGTATGCACACATTCCCATGACATACAGAAAAAGTCGGCTTTTCCCCCACACAGCCATTACTCTTTGTGGCTTTGATAGTCTGCCAGGCAAACTTAGTAATCTAGACTAGCCAACCTGCATCTGGCTCGCGTGTCCCTACATCCATAATGTTTGTTTCCATTATCTATGGTACAGAAGGGATTTAATGGTATTTTAGTGGGATCCTCTTCATCAGGGATATCACAATAGGAAAAACCTATAGCCAGCTAACAAATGTCTGGGTGGAGAAATGGCCACCAGGTCCCTAAGGGGGCTGTATGTGAGATAGACCATACTTCTTTTCCAGTAGGATTTGTGATCAGCCATCACTGCTTAATGGGCTGATGAGGGTAAGGACTACTTGTAGCCAAGGGGAGAGTATATAACCTTATTCACATTGCAAATACACAATTTGAAACTGTTACCAGTCTTTTTCAGTTTCCAGAAAGATTCTGTACAGGGAGCAGGCTTGAGATGAGAGGCATGGATCCAGGAAGTGATTCTGTTTACGTTTACCACTGTAGGTGTTATAATAGCACCTGGTATGGTCCTTTTCAGCGGGGTACCAGGGATGACACCTGATATCATCTTACATAGATGAAATCTCTTACTTGATATGGATGTGGAATCCCCTGGTTCCCAGTTGGGTAGGCAGTGGCCAGCTGTTTTCACAGGTATTACTGAGTTCTTTCAAGATCTTTAAGTCTGTCAAGCAAGGGGGTGTGGAAAGGATCTTTAGGTCTTACAGTTGGGCTTAGGTCCCCTATTGGAGGAGGGCCACCATAAAGAGTTTCACACGTGGTAAGGTTACTCAAAGAAACAAAGGGATTTTTTCTTGCATGAAACATTGCATAAGGCAGGAGCATAGTCCAATCTTATGCTGGTCTCTAAGCTTAATTTCGTTAAGGTCTCTTTAATGGTTCTATTCATTCTTTCTACTTGTCTTGAACTCTGTGGTCTATAAGCACAATTTAACTTCCAATTAATCCCCAGGTTCCTGGCTAACCCCTGACTTACCTGGGCCATGAACATCGGTCCATTGTCAGATCCTATTACCGGCTTAGCTTCCTCCAATGGTAGAGAGGCTTAGTCAGCAGCAGCGGAATCACTTAGAGTGTGTTGTGTGTTAGGGGACGAGGGCAGGGGATAAGGAGGGGGAGAAGAGTCCAGTAGAGTCAAATCTGTGACTCAGGGAGAACAGAGGGTGGAGGAGGAGGAGGTTGAGAGGGTTTGAGAGATCATGGGGGAAGGAGTAGGAGCAGAGGTAGGGGCAAGGAAAGGCTTCACCCATGGAGGAAAAGATTTGCAGAGGTCCTGCCAAGTTAAGATATATGGCTGTTGATCCGGATGGCTATGTGGCGCTGGCTGAAAGACAATACCTCTGACTTTTTAAATTAGTGGGAAGTAGAAAGATCCTTCTAGGGGCCATACGACTCCAAAGATGGGCCATTCTGAGGCACAGAGATTCTGCCAGGTCCAGCGTTTTACTAAAAAAAGAAAGATTCTGAGTCCTTAAGCGGACTTTGGTCCAGTGATCAAGGGTCAGGGACAGAGGCATTGACGTGCTCTGTTCCATAATGAAAGTTCCACAAACAGTAAAAGCAAGGACACACGACACAGGTAAGACAAGACCATAAAGACAGGCAATGAACGTCCAACACTGAGACCAGGAATGAGTAGCCGGCAAAACCCAATGGTATGGCAATAACGAATCTAAAAGAAAATATCACTGAGTCGAGAAGACTATTGTTCCTTGATTTCCCGAGTTCTCTGCGGGGTCCTCCAGAGAGGTGCCCTTTGTCTCTGTGACACGTCTCTCAGCCACCGTCGGAGAGAGCCCAGACTCTTCATCGCCAGCAATTTTGTCAAGCCCTAACAAGAAACCTGAAACCGGAAAGAGACGCCTTACTTGCTCCGAGAGGAACCCGTTGGGGTCTCTCGTCCACCACTGCTGGAACTCGGTGGAACCTCAATATGTAAAGGTCAGGCGAGTGTCAGAGGAAGATACTACCAAGAGACTGTCTCATGCAACAGCAAAGGGTTTATTTGTGGTGCAGCATGCTGGAGCTCAGAGCTAAATTAAATAGAGCAGAGACCTCTGAGAACAGCTTAAGCAGAGCTTATATACTTTCCTTGGAGAGGGAAGAGAGGGAAGTTTAGTGATGGGTAAGGGCGAGTGGGCGATTTGCATGACACCGAGTGAGGGAGTACATTCTGCAGTTCGGCTGTTGGGAACAGTACATTCTAGAACAAGATTAGCAAACATTTCTCAAGATTTCAAAAGTGTTTTGTTAAGCATACAGAAAAACAGGAAGTGACAAGTACCTATTTTATTAATTTTATTAACCTTTCACTACCGACTATGCCTTTTTGACTTGATGTTCCTTCTACATTAATTCATGCAACGTACAAGGTGCTATGCCATTGTATATCGATTTATCTGAGACAACTCTGCAGAACGTAATTCAACACCACGTATCCCTATCAAGGGCCCAATGCCCTTCTGGCCTTCAAATCAGACTTAGATTTCTTTTTTCATACATTTATTTCACCTATATATTCTTCTACACATAGCAAGTTCTCAATACGATCATTCATCCAGCAAAATGATTTCTAACCCAAATCGAGCATGTTTTTAACCATAACCGGACACTGTTCCCTCAATCTAACTTTACAGAAGAGCAGGGAAGGAGTTGATATTACAATACAGAAATGTAGAAAAACTTCCACCTGCTGAGAACCTCAAAGGTCCATGCAGAAATGATCCCTGGAGAAGATGTAGGAAGCAATAAAGGACCTGAGAGACCAAAAGTCATCTTCCATGGCAAACAACCCTGTCAGGATAAAAGGTTGTGTCTGAATCAGATTTTTTTTTAATGTAGAGATCATGGACCAAACCAGGCCTGTGTGGAGATCTATTCCTGGGTGCCTTTGGTTGATATACCATTCTAACTTGTGAAAATGTCACAGGAAGTAGGGGCAGCCTCAATCTCTTGGGACCCTTGGAAGCAACAGTTAGGACAAAGTGGCTGCCAAGACAGTGCCCTCATTCAGTTCAGGAAGGAAGTGACCTCACCTCACTTTCTTGGTGATGGAACTCTCTGAACGTGGGATCCAGGAAGCCAGGCACACAGAGCCAATCCCAGTCCCAGTCCCAGTGGTCTCACTTGTTTGGATTTACCAAGGACAGGGTCAGTATTTTTTGGTACCTACAGATGTGAGGAAGGCCAAATTCCAGGAAAGCTCGGATGCAGGGTTTTTCATGAGAAAGCAGGTAGTATCTCACCGTTGGCTCCTAAGAAGTTCACAGAGTTGGCCAAGGAGACAAGATCTGAGACAGGAAAGGCCATTTTGGGGGAACATATTATGGCCCACAAGTCAGAGGACACTCTGGATAGTCACAGACCTACTTAGGGGAAGGAGGTGCCTTTGTGGGTGTCGTTGTGGGTTTGTGGTTTTGTCTCATTTTCTGAGACTAGGTAGGACAGTCGGTTTGTTTCATTTGAAGTGGACTGTTTCTAGTAAGTCTTTTCACAGGGCGAGTGTTTCTATGTCTGTGTATTCCACTGTTTCCGTGGTTGTAGACATTAGAAAAGAGAATCCATCAATGGATGTGTCGTGTCTAGTAGAAAGCTTCTCAGCATTCATATTGCCCCGTTTATGAATGGACTGTAGCTTGCCTTATCGATGAGCAACACCTGCTACCTTCCTAAGTTTCTATTTTCGTCCTGAATTCCGGCCAATCTCAAGAATAGGCCCATGATTTTGTGTCCAAGATATGTACCACCTCCAAGCTCTGTGACATGGCCATGTACTGGATAGCTGTAGGTGATGGCGAGCATCTCAGAAAACTCAGATATCAGTGTGACCAGGAAAGTCTCAGAGGAGAAATCCTGCTTTGGGCCTTTTGCTTACCTATTGTTCTGTTGCCCTGAATGTCAGGAAGGTCTTTGCCTCAGGCCACCCATTTGTGAAGCCTGAAGAAAAGAGTTTTCAAATGGAAATGAATGGGCATACTTGTGGCACTTTCCTTAATTGCTTTGGAAAGGGATGTGTCTGAATCAGGCCCTTGGCCCTGTGTGTGGCTGTGGCTTAGATTCTCAGCACCTGATGGATCTAAAGAAAGTTACCATGTGTGCATCCAAAAGAAAATTCGCCAAAAGAACAATTATTGGGATGAAGACTCTCGACTTCCTCTGTAAGGTTCCTGACCTCCATCAAGTGAGAATGGGATCCTTTGGGTCAAAAGAGTTCTACAAAACCTGCAGAGGCTAGCCCATTGTGCTTGGGTTTTCTCATGACTAAAATTCACATAAAGAATCTAAACCCCACAGACAGTAGTCCTCAAATTGGAGCGGTATTAATGGCAGGCCTATTTGATCACTTTTGGTTCACAGGATGGGTGTCCAGGCCACCTTGACTTTAGGCAAATGAGGGGCAAAGGAGCTTATTTGGGACACTGTCTTCGTCTGCGCCCCTCATGGAAACCTCCAGCCAGATTATGATGAGTGTCTATATGAAAGAAGATGAGGGCCATATGGGAGGGTTCTTGTTTTAATTGTGGTAATTTGTGTGGTAGTTGGAAGAGATGACTGGGTCCACCAGGGCTTGAACTCTGGTGTGATTCCCCTTAGAGACTGAGTTCTGGAACTGACCTCAGAGAAGTATTGCCATGAATAGTGTTGGGATTTTGGAGACCACGCATGAGAATCGCTTTTGGAAACTGAGATCTAGGCCCAGGATGGCTTTCCACAGAGCTCAGGGATTCTGAGCCAGGATATCACATGATTTAATTCTTAAAGACTTGGTAGCCATAGTTGAGAGTCCAAACACACATGGACCTCACATTGTATACCTCAATGGGCCTCTATTCATGTGTCCTTTTGGACACTCTTTGGGAAGGCTTGCCTGTGAGTGTTCTCCAGAGCTTTCATTGAAATGAGCTTCCTCACCATTTAATGGTTCCTGAATTAAATGAAACCCACAGTGCCTCCAACTTCATCCTTGAAAAATGACTAGATTAATACCATGAAATTTTTGAAATCCCCATGACCAGGTGGCACTGGATAACCTTTAGATATCCTGTTGTTGATCATGAGTATAACAAACAGTGCCTTGATTGACTGAGTTTCGTGAAAATGGTGTAGAACAGAAATGCCAGTAAGTTGAAGCCTGCTGGGTAGTGGGTGTAGAGCAGTGGACTGTAGGTGTGTAAATAAATATTTTTGGTAGGACCACCTGGATCTTCCATTGGCTTCCAAAACTTGCGACTGACATGGTGCAGGCAGCAGACCTTTATATGTAAAGGCATCTTGTTATATGTAGAGGTTTCAGGGCAATGTTCAGAATCAGGTTGCTATAGTCAAGGGGAAAGCTATGTGGGATAGAAGCCTGGTTCGTACATTCTCTTGCCGACCCTGACCAACCACACATGACAGAACTCCCTCCAGCATTGTGTCCCAGTTGAACATATTGTATTTCGTGAAGCAAATACCAAATTCCCAGTGCAGCAGTAAGAAACACCCTGAAAAGTGGAGGATGACCAAATGGCTTCACAGACCACACGGGAAGACACTTAGCTCCCAGTGGCAACAGTTTACCTACAAAGGGAGAATTCAGACCTGCTGCCTCATGTTCATTACAAAATAAAGAACCATGTCCTCCAGGTCACATAGATGCAGACCTCACTATAAACGAAGCTAAATCTCCTGACAATTACATATATTTCTTTTTCTTATTTTAATTAATTTTCATTGTAGGTTGTTCAAAACATTACATACTTCTTGATATATCATATTTCACACTTTGATTCAATTGGGATATGAGCTCCCATTTTTACTCCATATACAGATTGCAGAATCACATCAGTTGCAGAACCATTGATTTACATATTGCCATACATATATTTCTTGTGCCTAACCTCAGAGGAAGTTTCTCAATTAGTCTTTAGGTCAGCACAGCTCCATGTTTCTGGAGTGTTTACTCTCTCCCATACTTTTGTAAACTCTTTTACCACCTCCAGTGTTGTGAACTCCTGAGCATTTTTTATTCCACATATGTATTCACAGGTTTTATAACTCCTCTCCTCTAATTGTGTCTTACTTTTACCGATGGTTATGTCAAGGCATTGTTCTGGATAAGAGAGGGAAGATTTTTGTGTATCACATGTTTGCATACACATTAGATTCATTTTCCTATTTTCCATTTGAAATACTGAATCCCTGACACTAACCCATACCCTACTAGACTCTGACTACTAATCCTAATATCATGGAGAAAAAAAAAACCTAACTGAATAGAAGTACAGTCCTTTCATAGGAAGCATGGTGTATATTTGTATTTGTCTTCTGCTTTATCAAGAGTATGTGTTTTAAATTTAGTAAACTTTTCATTTTAATATTTCTCCATGATTTTTTAAAGTTATCACATATGTAAATTCCTGTCTCCCTTTCTCTGTATCCTATTCAGCACATGTAATTTTTTTATGCATATACAATATCCTACCTGGTATCACACGTACATTCTTGAAAGATCACTGGCTTTGGAATATAAAAATTGTGAGAAGAGATGACTTTCCCTAAATAATGATGGAACTGAAAATTCCACCTATGGGTGAGTTTCCTAGTGAAAAACACTATACATAAATCCATGTTCAGTAAAATGAATATTTTTGGATTTGTGAATGAATTATATTTCATGATGAATATCGATTGGCATATATATTGCTAAATATTAATGTGTATGTGTGTGCGTGTGTGTTTGTGTGTGTGCGTGTGTGTGTGTGTGTGTGTATATTCTCCAGATTTTAAAAAAATATGAAAAATATGTGTCTTATTATACACTCCCTAAATTTATTCATATTCATTTATGTTCATTTAAATTCAAATTTTCACAAGATTATTCTCAGTAATATTCATACACCTGAAATATATTTTGGTTTCCTACTACTGAAAACTAAGTTCAGTGGATGGTGCTTAAAAATCCTAATATTTCTACAGTAACTGACCCAGTTTAACATCAATGCAAGTAGATTGCTATGGGACATGATGTGTAATTTGAAGTTCATTTTTACTCAACACTGGTACATTACTATTTCTTCAGTTTATGGACATCATAGGATGTATTTTTTCATCCACAACTTCACAAATTTTTTTGGCATTTGGTTCACTTTCAATTACTTACTACTTCAGAACACATGTATTCCTCCATGTTTCTTTACTGGTCTTTTCACTAGACTTCTTTCTAAACACATTATTTTCGATTCCATAATCATTTTTGAAGCAAAACTCACTCTTCACGATAAACCGTAACCCTAATACCATTGCATATATAACTCGTTGGAATGATGGTATATATATCAATATAAGATTTCCAATATATTTTCAGATGCAAACTCAAACCATTATTTAATGTTGGATACAGTTACATACTTTATTCACAATATGGTCTATTCATGCATCATCTCAATAATCATCAACACAAGGTACACCTATTTGTATCCCCAGTACTAATTTATAAGTTTCCAGAATATTACTCCCCTTTATGGTGCAAGAAATACTCATGTCACCTGATCTACATATACATTTTACCACAGTAGTATTCTGTACACAAAATGCAAAGGTCACACATATGATTGTACCAAAGCCTAAATGGTAAGTGACCATGGATTACTAAAAGCATCTATGTCCAGGGTGCCTACTGCTCTCAAATGTCAATCCTATTGGTTACTACATATTTGTTTCTTCCTAAGATTATATATTTAACCTCAAGCCTGTTGAAAATATCTAATCCTATCACTCACTTTATACGTTTCCTGATTTCCTAATGCCCCTATTGATATCTGCTTTCCTACATATTTTTCCCAGTTCATCATTGTGACTGTCTCTTCACATGTGCTGACATTTACATTCACCCTCTAACTGAAAACCAATTGCTAAAGAACTTTTGGTCCAACTCCGAGACTCACTCTTCTTCCTAAACCTACTTACTATCTTCCTAATCCTACAGACTATCCCTTTTGACTGGATGTTCTCTTCTACTTTCAATCATCCGAGGTATAGTGTCCTATGCCATTGTATATCGATTTATCTGAGACCTCGGTGCAGAACATGATTCAATCTAAGTATACCAATCAAGGGCCCAATGCCTTTCTGGGCTTCAAATCTTTCCTAGATCTCTGTTCTCATACATATATTTCACATTTATATTCTTATAAATATCACAGGTTCCCAATACCATAATTCATCCAGCAGAATGACTCCTAACCCAAATCGAACATGCTATTAACACTAACCATACACTGTTCCCTCAATCTCACTTTACAGAAGAGCAGGGACAGAGTTGGTCTTAAAATCCAGGAAGGTAGGGTATCATCCACCAGCTGAGAACCTCAAAAGTCCCTGCAGAAATAATCCCTGGAGAAGGTGTAGGCAGGTATGAAGGATCTGAGAGAGCAAAAGTCATCTTCCATGGCAAACAACCTGGTCAGGTTGAAGGGATGTGTCTGAATTAGCCTCTCTCTTGGTAATGTAGAGAAGATGGACCAAACCATGGCTGTGTGGAGAGCTGTTCCCCGGTGCCTATGGTTGATATACCATTCTATCTTATGAATGAGTCACAGCAAGTAGAGGCAGACTCCATCTTTTGAGAACCTTGGAAGCAACTGCTAAAACAAAGTGGTTTCCAAGGCAGTGACTTCATTCAGTTCTTGAAGGAAGTGACCTCACCTTACATTATTGGTGATGAAAGTCTGTGATCTTGGGATCCAGGAAACCAGGCACACAGAGTCAAACCCACTCCATGTCCCAGTGGGCTCACTTGTTTGGATTTAACAAGACAGAGTCACTCTTTCCTGGTACCTACTGATGTGAGGACAGCCAAATGCCTGGAAACTATGAAGACTGGCCTTTCCAGAGAAAGCAGGTAGTTTCTCACCACGGGCTCCTGACAACTTCACAGAGTTGGCTAAAGAGACCAGATTGAAGACAGGACACGCCATTTTTGGGGAACATAGTATGGCCCACAAGTCAGAGGACACTCCGGATAGACACAGACCTACTTTGGGGAAAGAGGTACCATTTTGGGTGTGAGTGTGAGTTTGTGGTTTTGTCTCATGTTCTGAGAATAGTTAGGAAAGCTGGTTTGTTTGTTTTGGAGTGAACTGTTTCTAGTAAGTCCTTTGACAACGTGAGTGTTTCTGTGTCTATATATCATACTGTGTCCGTGATTGTAGACAGTAGAAAAGAGAATGCATCAATGGATGTGTCCTGTCTACGAGAAAGCTTCAAAGCATTCATCCTGTGCAATTTATGAATGGAATGCAGCTTGCCGTATGGATGGGCAATTCCTGCCATCTTTCTAAATTCCTTTTTTCTTCCTGAATTCTGGACACTCTCCAGAATACGCTCATGATTTTGTGTCCAAGATATGTACCACCTCCATCTCTGTGACATGGCCATGTACTGGATAGCTGATGGGAATGGTGAGTATCTCAGAAAACTCAGATATCAGTATGCCCAAGAAAGTCTCAGTGGAGAAACCCTGCTCTGGGCCTTTTGCTTACCTATTCTGTTGCCCTGAATGTCAGGAAGGTCTTTGCCTCAGGCCACACTTTGTGAAGCCTGCAGAAAATAGTTTTCAAATGAAATTGAATGGTCATTACCTGTGCCTCTTCGGTTAATTGCTTTGGAAATGGATGTGTCTGAATCAGCCTCTTGGCCCTATGTGAGGCTGTGGCTTAGATTCACAGCACATGATGGGTCTAAAGAAAAATCCCATGTGTGCATCCAAAACCAAAATGGACAAAAGAACTGTCATGGTGGATAGAGTCTCTCGCCTTCCTCTGTAAGGTTCCTGACCTCCATTAAGTGAGAATAGGGATCATTTGGGTCAAGTGAATTCTTTAAAGCCCTGCAGAGGCTATCCCATAGGTTCGTGGGTTTTCTCATGACTCCAATTCACATCTATGTTTACAGAAGAGCAGGGACAGTGTTGGTCTTACAATACAGGAATGCAGTGGATCTTCCATCTGTTGAGAACCTCAAATCTCCATGCAGAAATGATCTCTGGAGAAGATGTAGGCAGCTATGTAAGACCTGAGAGAGCAAAAATCTTATTCCATGGCAAACAACCTGGTCAGGATTAAGGGTTGCGTCAGAATGAGCCTATCTCTTCTTAATGTAGAGAAGATGGACCAAACCCGGCCTGTGTGGAGAGCTGTTCCCTTTTGCCTACGGGTGATATACCATTTTAACTTGTGAATGTGTCACAGGAAGTAGGGGCGGCCCTCATCTCATGGGACCGTTGGGAGCAATTGTTATGACAAAGTGGTTGCCAAGGCAGTGATCTCATTCAGTTCCTGAAGGAAGTGATCTCATCTCACTTCCTTGGTGATGGAACTCTCTGAACTTGGTATACAGAAAGCCAGGCACCCAGAGCCAGTCCCAGTCCTAGTCCCAGTGGTCTCACTTTTTTGGATTTACAAAGGACAGAGTCAGTCTTTCTTGATACCTACTGATGTGAGGATGGCCAAATGCCAGGAAAGCTCGGAAGAGGGGCTCTTCCTGAGAAAGCAGATAGTGGCTCACTCCTGGCTTCTAACAACTTCACATTCTTGGCCAAGAAGACCAGATCTGAGACAGGGCAGGCCATTTCGGAGGATCATAGTATGGCCCATCAGTCAGAGCACACTCCGGAGAGTCACAGACCTATTTGGGGGAAGGAGGTGCCATTGCGGGTGTGGGTTTGTGGTTTTGTCTCATGTTCTGAGAATAGTTAGAAAAGGCGGTTTGTTTGGTTTGGAGTGAACTGTTTCTAGTAAGTCGTTTGACAATGCAAGTGTTTCTATGTCTGTGTATCCCACTGTGTCCGTGCTTGTAGACATTAGAAAAGAGAATGCATCAAGGGATGTGTCCTGTCTCATAGAAAGCTTCCCAGCATTCATCCAGCACAATTTATGAATTGAATGTGGCTTGCCTTATTGATGGGCGATACCTGCTACCTTCCTAAGTTGCTGTTTTCTTCCTGAATTATGGCCAATCTCCAGAATAGGCTCATGGTTTTGTGTCCAAGATATGTACTACCTCCAAGCTCTGTGACATGGCCATGTACTGGATAGCTGAATGGAATGGCGAGCATCTCAGAAAACTCAGATATCAGTGTGACCAGTAAAGTCTCAGTGGAGAATCCCTGCTTTGGGCCATTTGCTTACCTATTGTTCTGCTGCCCTGAGAGTCAGGAAGGTCTTTGTCTCAGGCCAACCCTTTGTGAATCCTGAAGGAAAGATTTTTCAAATGGAAATGAATATGCTTTACCTTTGGCTCTTTCCTTAATTGATTTGGAAAGAGATGTGTGTGAATCAGCCTCTTGTCCCAGTGTGATTCTTTGACTTATATTCTCAGTACCCGATGGATCTAAAGAAAGATCCCATGGGTGCATAAAATCCAAAATGGCAAAAAGAGCAGTCATTGTTGATGAAGTATTTTGCTTTCCTCTGTATGGTTCCTGAATTCTATCAAGTGAGAATAGGGATCTTTTGGGTCAAATGAGTTCTTCAAATCTATTCAGAGGCTATCCAGTAGGTGCTTGAGTTTTCTCATCTTTCCAATTCACATAAAGAATCTGTACCCGACACTCAGTAGGACTCAAATTGGAGAAGCAGAGCAGTATTAAGGGCAGGCCTATTTGATCACTCCTGGTACACAGGAAGGGTGTACAGGCCACTGGGAATTTAGGCAAATGAGGGGCAACAGAGCTTATTTTGGACACTGTCTTGGGCTATGCTAATGCTATCAAATGTCAATCCTATTGTTGACTTCATATTTGTTTTATCCTAAGCTCATATATTCATCCTCAACCCTGTTGAAAATATCTAAACCCATCACTCACTTTATTCTTTTCCTGATTTCCTAATGTCTCTATTGATATCTGCTTTCCTACATATTTTGCCCTGTGCATCATTGTGACTGACTCTTCACTTGTGTTGACATATACATTGACTCTCTAACCAAAACCCTATTGCTAAAGAACTTTTGTTCCAAATCCTATACTCACTTTTCTTCCTAAACTTACCGACTATCTTTCTAATCCAACTGACTATAACTTTTTGAATGGATGTTCTCTTCTACATTCAATGATCCAAGTACAGTTCAGGTTTCTATTCAACCGGGTGAGGGGGTAGATTCTGCAGTTTGGCAATTGGGGACAGCACATTCTGGGAACAAGATTAGCAAAGAGTTCTCAAGATTTCAACAGTGTTTCGTTAAGTGTACAGAAAAACAGAAAGTGACAAGTACATATTTTATTAACCTTTCATTCCAAACTTCTTTTTCTGGCTACTTTTAATCATAAAAGTGATCTTTGTGGGGTGTCACATTCTATGTCTGCTAGTGGGGTATTACCATAATTTTAATTTGTCCAATTTGAGCTTGGAGAAAAGAAATTACATGGTTGAGGAAACAGGGTTTTATAGTTAGTAATACTATGAGGATTATTATTGGACCGGCCAGGGTTGATAAAAACGTAATTAACCAGGGGGACTGTGTAAAAAAAGACTCAAACTACCCTTTTTGTGCCTCTCTCTCTCGTTGTTGCTCTTCAAGGCATCTTTTTAATTTACTCATAGATTTTTTTACAACTCCAGTATTGTCGACATAAAAACAACATTCTTCCCTCAATGAAGCACAAAGGCCCCCTTCTGTCATGAAAAGGAGGTCCAACCCTCGCCTTTTCTGTAAAACAACTTCAGAGAGAGAGGTTAAAGATTCCTGCAAAGCTGTGATGGAGGTTTCTAAAATCTTTAAGTTTTGATCTATTGCTTCTTCTAATTGGGTCACTTGTTGTGTCCCATGGACCAGAGCAGTGGTTCTTGTGCCCAACCCTGCAGCAACTCCTATTCGTAATAGAATGGCTAAGGTGAGGGACATATGTTCCCAGCGGAACCGGGTTGTATGTCCCCCTCTTTGATCTTCAGAAGAACCTGCGTCATGATAGAGCACTCTGGGAAACATCTGCACCATTTCACAATTAATCACATCTGTTGACCATTTCATGAAAACATAAACAATGTTTAAGTATATAGAATTATACTGTTGTAGGGACGGACAAGGCAAGGCACCTAAGATAGCACCAAAGACACGGAAACAGTCTTTTTTGGTTTCAACCAGATTCAGAGGTCATTGCTTCTGTTGTAATCAATTAATCCCCTGAAACCCAAGTTACGTAGTTTCAGAATTTTGTACCCAACACATAAGGGAAGGGGCTCAGAAGTTCACAGTCTGCAGAAGTTCACAAAAAGCAGTTTTTGTTTCTGTTTTTTCCTCAGTTTGGGCAAGTTAACTTTTCAAGGACACCTGGGTGGGGGTGTCTTCCCTTTCTTTTTTTCCCCCTTCCAGCTTTTTCCATACAGCCCAGTTTGTAACTTCTTTATCTTAGAAATGTAGCCATCTCTGTGAAGCCCCAGCTCAAGGCCAGAGGCCTTTTTTTCAAATATTTTGTGAAAAACTAGTAAGGTTGTCTAGATCAGGAGTGCTGAATTTTTTAGCCAGTTGCCAAGGAGACCAGGGCAACACAAAAATAGGAAGTTTATCTACAGTGAACTCTTTTATAGGGACTCTTTTGCTGAAAGTCCTAAATCAGCCATGGTGAAGACTTCTGGAGAACGTCAGTTAAGACTTTTCTGTGGGCCTGGTACAGAGGGGGACAATTTGGAAGGCAGGGATAAGAGCAGCTCTGTGGATCTGAGAATGAGGAAGGAGAGATGTAAAAGAATATTGGGAGAGGGCTTTGGGATCTTAATAGCAACAAAAACTTGACCAGTAGAGCAGATAGAACAGAGGGGGAGACGGGAGTGAGATTCCAAAAAGCCTGTGAGGGACTTTAAATTCTTAGTAACCTGTTTTTAGTGATGACAAAGCAACATTAAAGGCCATTTTCATTACATCTTGTATTAGGGTCTGAGGATTCTTCTCAGCGGGTTTGAGGTTTGCATTAGGTGGTAAGAGGACTGGGTGGGACCCGGTGCGGGCACTGACAGGAGAGGAGAGGAGTGAGTGAATGGAGTGGTACCTCAGTACCTGCGACCTCAGCAAGGGAGCAATGGTCTGAGAACCAGTCGAGATTTGGGTTTTTGATCTAGATATTGGAGGGGCGAAATCAAGTTGCTGAGGTGGGAGTGACAGCGGAGAGTCTGGAGCACAAGGCTGAGGGTGAGCATCAATTGGAGAAGCATAGTTCAGGATGTGAGCAAAGGAGAGAGAAGGCCTCCACATAGCGGAATCTCCTTTCACCCTTTTGAGCGCTTGCAGAAGTTAAAAAGGTCACACAGAATTTGAGGATCTAGAGACCCCTCTGGGGGCCATCGGTTTTGGTTATCTAATTCGTAATATGGCCAATGCTGTGTACAGAATTTGATGAGGAGTTTGGGTTCCATCTGACTGTCCCTGTATGCTCACATCGCCATGACTTACAGTAGAAGTCTGCTCTCCCCCCACACAGCCTTGACTGTTTGTGGCTTTGATAGTCTGCCGGGCAAACATAGTAATCTAGGCTAGCCAACCTGCATCTGGCTCACGTGTCCCTACATCTATAATGTTTGTTTCCATTATCTATGGTACGGAAGGGATTTAATGGAATTTTAGTGGGATCCTGTTAATCAGGGATATCCCAATAGGAAAGACCTATAGCCAGCTGACAAATGACTGGGTGGAGAGATGGCCACCAGGTTCGTAAGGGGGCTGTATTCGAGATAGGCCATACTTCGTGTCCAGTAGGATTTCTGATCAGCCATCGCAGCTTAAGGGGCTGATGAGGGTTAAGACTACTGGTCGTCAAGGGGAGAATAAATATCTTCCAGGATCTTCTTTACAACCATTTGCGATGTTTCTTTTTTCTTCTTTTTTATTTCTTTTTTTGTGTGTGTGTGGGGAAGGCTTCAATACATCCTGAAAATGTATGTTCAAAGACTAGGAGTTATTTAAGTCCATACCTTACTGGCTTAATTTCAGTAAAGTCCACTTCCCAGAATTGTCCTCGTCTGGTTCCTCATAGGTGCTTTCCTGCAGGAAGCTTGGAAGTGTAAGCTTTAACCAATTAATGGACCTGACAGGCTTTTGTTACCCATTCAGTTATTTCCTTTTGCTGTGAGTTGGTTAGTGGAAAACTGTGTTCTTGATCCTTCACGAATGAATGCAGTTTCTTTGAACAAAGGTGAGTGAGTTGATGAACATTTGCTACTGACGTAGTTAGAGCCATGTTTATAGGAGTAGTTACTGAAGGATTAAAAAATTCCACTTGGGGGCCTTCAGGGTTAAAAGTTATTTTGGCCCAGAGCTTGGTGAGCAGAACTCTGCCCATCAATGGGGCCAGGCATTCTGGGATTACTAGGAAGGAGTGATGGATTTTTCCTTTTCCCTGGTCCATGGTCCTCGTAGTTGTCAAAGCCCGATATTTACTTCTGTTAGACTCTTGAATTAGAGACCTTTTATTCGGTAGAGGGCCCAATGGGCCTTACGGGCTGAGTATATTCCCCCTGTATCTACTTCAAAGTTTATTGTGTTCCCCTCCACTTCAAAAGTTACCTTGAGGTCAGGGAGAGGATCTGAGCCCGGACTTTCTTAGTATTCCTCCAGAGTCAGAATATCTGGCTGGCATGGCTGTCTCTTTCTAGGGCACTCTTTGGCCCAGTGTCCTTTTTCTTTAGAGTAGGCAGATTGATCTGAGGCCAGGGGTGGCCTCTAGTGTGTGCCCAGGTATCCCTTCCTGTCTCTCTGTTTCTTAATTTCTGGCCTATTTGTTGTTGTGACCAGGACCTTAGTCAATGCCTTAGTCTGTCTTTTGTTTCTTTTATCCTCACTCAGCTCCCTTCTCTTCCTCAGTTTCTCTCTTAAAGTATACCTTCTCGGGTTCTCTGACTAAATCCCTCAAAGTCATATCTTGTAATCCATCTAAGCATTGTAACTTTCTTTTAATATCCAGGACAGCTTTCCCAATAAAGGCCATTGTGACAGATGCCTTTTGATCCTCTGCCTTAGGATCGAAAGGAGTATGTCTCTTATATGCCTACATAATTATCTCTAGGAACATAGAGGGAGATTCATCAGGCCCTTAAATAATCTCTCTTACCTTGGCCAAATTAGTTGGTCACCTAGCGGCCACTAAGATACCCACTATTAGAGCCCGGCGATAAGTGGACAGATGCTCCCTACCTTCAAAGGTGTTGGGGTCCCAGTTGGGTGGTTTCAAGAGAAAGCCGGCTTTGAATATATTGGGAAGTTTTGTCGGTCACGCATTTGGTCCGAGGATACTTTTTTCTAGCATCCAGGAGGATTCTCTTTTGTTCCTCTGTCATGAAGAGAGTCCCTAGGAGTTGTTGGCAGTCATCTCAAGTAGGTTGATGTGAAAACATCAATGACTTCACCAGAACTGAGAGCCAGGTTGGGTCCTCGGTAAAAGGGGGATTGTTATTTTTCCATTTATATAGGTCTGAAGAGGAGAAGGCCAATACTGGTAGGCTTGCATTTTTTCCCTATGGCCATCGTCAATCATTGGCCCTTAGGGATGGAGGGAAGCAACACGGGAGTTCCAGGGTTTTCAATCATTTGCCACCGGCGAGTTCCTTTAGCAACTCCAGCTTCCTCCAGGGGAGGAGGGGCTGTGTGTGACGCAGGGGAGTTATCTGGAGGGCCCTGGGCTGGCTTAGCTTCCTCCAATTGCGGAGAGGCTGAGTCAGCAGCTGGAGAATCACGTAGAGGGTGTTGGGGGTTGTGGGACAAGGGTAGAAGATAAGGAGGGGGACGAGAGTCAAGTAGAGTCAAATCTTGTGACTCAGGGAGAACAGAGGGTGGAGGAGGAGGAGGAGCAGAGGGGTTGAGAGATCGTGGGGGGAGGAGTAGGAACGGGGACACAGCAAGGAAAGGCTTCACCCACGGAGGAGGAGATTTGCAGAGGTCCTGCCAAGTTAAGGTATATTCCTGTTTATTAGTATGGCTATGTGGCCCTGGCTGTAAGACAATATCTCTGTCTTTTTAAATTAGTGGGAAGTAGAAAGATCCTTCTAGGGGCCATCCGAATCCAAAGGTGGGCCATTCTGTGGCACACAGAGTCTGCCAGGTCCAGCGTTTTACTGAAAAAGAAACATTCTGAGCCCTTAAGCGGACTTTGGTCCATAGATCAAGGGTCAGGGACAGAGGCATTGAAGTGATCTGTCCCATAATGAAAGATACACAAACATTAAATCAACAACACAGGACACAGACAAGAGAAAACAATAAAGACAGGCAATGGACGTCCAACACTGAGACCAAGACTGAGCAGGTGGCAAAACCCGATGGGCTGGCAATACCAAATCTGAAACAAAGTATCACTGAGTCGAGGAGACTATTATTCCTCGATTCATGAGTCCTCTGTGGCGTCCCCCAGGGACTTGGCTTGTGGCTCTGTGACACGTCTGCCAGCCACCATCAAAGAGAGCTCACACACTTCATCGACAGCCAATTTGCCAAGCCCTAACCTGAAACCTGAAACCAGAAAGAGGTGCCTTACTTACGCTGAGAGTAGCCCATTGGGGTCTCTCGTTCACCACTGCTGGATTTCGGTGGAACCTCCATATATAAATATCGGAAGAGCATTGGGGGAAGAGACCACCAAGGGACTCTCTCATGCAAAAACAAAGGGTTTATTGGGGGTCCAGCATGCTGGGGCTCAGAGCTCATTTGAATATAGCAGAGAACCCTGAGAACAGCTTAAGCAGAGCTTATATACTTTCCTTGAAGAGTGCAGGGAGGAAAGTTTATTGATGGGCCTGGGCGGGTGAGCAGTTTGCGTGCAACTGGGTGAGGGAGTACATTCTGAAGTTTGGCAGTTGGGGACAGCACATTCTGGGAAAAAGATTAGAAATCACTTCTCAAGATTTCAACAGTGTTTTATTAAGCATACAGAAAAAACAGGAAGTGACAAGAATCTATTTTATTAACATTTCACTACCGACTATACTTTGCCAGATTTCCTAAAGTCTCTATTGATATCTGCATTCCTACATATTTTCCCCAGTTCATCATTGTGATTAATTCTTCACATATGCTGACATTTACATTCACTCAATACCCGAAACCCTATAGCTAAAGAACTTTTGGTCCAAATCCTATACTCACTCTCCTTTATAAACATACCGACTATCTTCCTAATACTCCTGACTATCCATTTTGACTGGAAGTTCTCTTTGAAAATCAATCATCCAAGTTACAAGGTCCTATGCTTAATACCCAATCAAGGGCCCAATGCCCTTCTGGGCTTCAAATCTTACCTAGATTTTTGTTTTCAGATTCATATATTTTACCTATATATTCTTGAAAATATCGCAGGTTCCCAATACCATTATTCATCCAGCAGAATGATTTCTATTCCAAATCAAACCTGTTATTAACCCTAACCATACACTGTTCCCTCAATCTAACTTTAGAGAAGAGCAAGGACAGAGTTGGTCTAAAATACAGGAATTTAGGGGATCTTCCAACTGCTGAGAAACTCAAAGGTCTATGCGCAAATGATCCCTAGAGAAGTTGTAGGCACCTATGAAGGAACTGAGAGAGCAAAAGTCATCTTTCATTGCAAACAACCTGGTCAGCATGAAGGGATGTGTCTGAATCAGCCTCTCTCTTCTTTATGTAGAGAAGGAGGACAAAACGAGGCCTCTGTGGAGAGCTGTTCCCGGTTACCAATGTTTGATATACCATTCTAACTTGTGAAAGTGTCAAAGGAATTAGGGACAGCCTCCATTTCATGGGACCTTTGGAAGCAAATGTTAGGACAACGTGCTTGCCAAGGCATTGACCTCATTCAGTTCCTGAAGGAAGTGACCTCACCTCACATTCTTGGTGATGGAACTCTCTGAACTTGAGATCCAGGCATCCAGGCACACAAATCTAGTCCCAGGCCCAGTCCCAGTGGTCTCACTTCTTTTGATTTACCAAAGACAGAGTCAGTCTTTCTTGGTATCTACTGATGTGAGGATGGCCAAATGCCAGGAAAGCTCTGAAGAGTGGCCTTTCCTGAGTAAGCAGGAAGTGGCTCACTGTTGTCTCCTGACAACTTCACAGAGTTGGCCAAGGAAACCAGATCTGAGACAGAACAGGCCATTTGATTTGAACATAGTACGGCCCACCAGTCAGAGGTCACACCCGATAGTCACAGACCTACTTTGGGAAAGGAGGTGAATTTGTGGGTGTGAGTGTGTGTTTGTGATTTTGTCTCATTTTCTGAGAATAGGTAGGAAAGACATTTTGTTTGGTTTGGAGTGGACGATTTCTAACAAGTGATTTGACAAGGCGAGTGTTTTTATGTCTGTGTATCCCACTGTGTCCATGGTTGTAGACATTAGAAAAGAGAATGCATCAAAGGATGTGTCCAGGCTAGTAGAATGCTTACCAGAATTCTTTCTGCCCAATGTATGAAAGGAATGCGGCTTGCCTTATGGATGGGTAACACCTGCTATCTTCCTAAGTTCCTGTTTTCTTCCTGAATTCTGGCCACTCTCCAGAATAGGCTCATGATTTTGTGACCAAGATATGTACCACCTCCAAGCTCTGTGACATGGCCATGTACTGGATAGCTGAAGGGAATGGCGAGCATCTCAGAAAATTCAGATATCAGTGTGACCAGGAAAGTCTCAATGGAGAAACACTGCTTTGGGCCTTTTGCTAACCTAATGTTCTGTTGCCCTGAATGTCAAGAAGGTCTTTGCCTCATGCCACCCCTTTGTGAAGCCTGAAGAAAACAGTTTTCAAATGGAAATGAATGGGCATCACCTGTGGCTCTTTGCTTAATTGCTTTGGAAAGGGATGTGTCTGAATCAGCCTCTTGGCCCTGTGTGAGGTTGTGGCTTAGATACTCAGCACGTGGTGGATGTAAAGAGAGATCCCATGTGTGCATCCAAAACCAAAATGGCCAAAAAGAAGTCCTTGTGGATGAAGTCTGTCGCCTTCCTCTTTAAAGTTCTTGAACTCCATCAAGTGAGAATAGGGATCCTTTGGGTCAAATGGGTTCTTCAAAGACCTGCAGAGGAGCTTGTGTTTTCTCATGACTGCAAATCACATAAAAATATATACCTGACACTCAGTTTTCCACAAATTCTAGAAGCATAGAAGTATTAACGTCTAGCATATTTGATCACTCCTGTTTCACATGAAGGGTGTCCAGACCACCCTGAATTTACGCCAATGAGGGGCAAGGGAGTTATTTTGGACACTCTCTTGGACTCCGCCACTCATGGAAACCTTCAGCCAGAGGTTGTGATTAGTGTCTATATGGAAGAAGATGAGGGCCATATGGGAGGGTTTTGGTTTTAATTTTGGTCATTTGTGTCCGGTTGGAAGACATGACTGGGACCACCTGGGCTTGAACTCTGGTGTGATTCCCCTTAGAGACTGAATTCAGAGAAGTATTGCCATGAATTTTGTTGGGATTTTAGGAGTCCACCCATGAGAATCACCCTTGAAAACGGAGATCTAGGCCCAGGGTGGCTTTCCACAGAGCCCTGGGTATCTCAGCCAGAAGATCACATGATTTAATTCTGAAAGACTTGTCAGCCATTGTTGAGAGTCACAACACCCATGGACGTCACATTGTAGACCTCAATAGGCCTGGCTTCATGTGACATTTTGGCCACTCTTTGGGAAGCCTTGCCTGTGAGAGTTCTACAGAGCATTCATTGAAATGAGCTACTTCACCATTTAAAGGTTCCTGAATGAATTGAAACCCACAGTGCCTGCAACGTCATCCTTGAAAAATGCCTAGATAAATACCATGAAATTTTTGAAATTCCCATGACCAGGTGGCACTGGAGAAACTTTGGATGTCCTGTTGCTGATCATAAATATGCAAGACAGTGCCTTGATTGAGTGGGTTTCATGAAAATGGTGTAGAACAGTGATGCCAGTATGTTGGAACCTGCTGAGTAGTGGGCCTAGAGCAGTGGTAGGCAGGTGTGTGATAAAAAATTTGTGGTGGGGCCATGTGGATCTGCCATTGGATCCCAAATGGCTTGTGACTTACATGGTGCAGCCAGCAGACCCTTCCATGTAAAGGCTTCTGGTTATATGGAGATGTTTCCGGGCAATGTTTAGAATCAGGTTACTATGGACATGGGGCCAAGCTATGTGGGATAGAAGCCTGGTTGGTGCATTCTCCTGCAGACCCTGATCAACCACACATGAAAGAATTGCCTCCAGAACTGTGTCCCAGTTGAAATTCTTTTATTTCATGAAGCAAATGCCAAAGTCCCAGTGCAGCAGCAAGAAACACCACGAAAAGTGGAGGATGACCAAATGGCTTCCCAGTCCACATGGGAATACCCTTAGCCCCCAGTGGCCACAGTTTACTTACAAAAAGAGAATTCAGCACTGCTGCCTCATGTTCATTGGAAAATAAGAAACCATGTCCTCCAGGTCACATAGATGCAGACACAGCTTTGATAGTCTCACTAAAAAGAAGCTAAAGCTCCTGACAACAACATATATTTCAAGTGCCCAAACTCAGAGGCAGTTTCTCAAGAAGTATTTAGGCCAGTAGAGCTCCATGTTTATGGAGTGTTTACCCTGTCCCATACTAGGGAAACTCCTCTACCACTTCCAAGGTTGTAAACTCCTGAGCATATTATTCACAGATTTTATTACTCTTCTCCTCTAATTGTGTCTTACTTTGGGCGAAAAAAATGTCAAGGAATTGTTCTGGATGAGAGTGGGAAGATTTTGTTTAGCACATATTTGCATACACATTGGATTCATTTTTCTATTTTACATTTGAAATACTGAATCCCTGACACTAACACATGCCCTGCTAGATTCTGAATACTAATCCTAATATGATGGAGAAAAATAACGGAAACAGAATAGAAATACAAGCAGTTCAGAGGAGGCATGTTGTATACTTGGACTTGCCTTTTGCATTATATAGGGTAGGAGTTATAAATCTAGTCAATTTTTTGTTGAAATAGTTTTCCATGTGCTTTTAAAGTTAACAAATATGTGAATTCCTGTCTCCCTTTCTCTGTATTCTATTCAGCACATGTATTTTTATATGCACATATAGAATCCTACCTGGTATCACACGTACATTCTTGTGAGTTACATGACTTGGCAGATACAAAGTGTGAGAAGAGATCACTCCTCTTAAACGCTGTTTGACCTAAAAATTCAACCTATGGGTGAGCTTCCTAGTTGAAAAAAGTTATACATAAATCCATATCCAGTAAAATGAATATTTTTGGATCTGTGGATGATACATATTTCACGGTGTAATTCGATTGGCATATATATTGCTAATTTTTAAAATCTGTGTGTGGATATATATATATATATATATATATATATATATATATATATATATATTCTCTCCAGATATTTCAAAATATTTAATATATGTGTCTTATTATACACTCCCTAAATTCTTTCATGATTATGTATGTGAATTTATAATCAACTTTTCACAAGATTATTCTCAGAAATATTCATTCACCTGATATACGTATTTTTTTCCTAGTATTGAAAACTAACTTCAGTGAATGGTGCGTATAAATCCTAATATTTCTACAGTAACTGATCCATTTTCACATCAATGTAAGTAGATTCCAATGGGACATGATAAGTATTTTGAAGTTCATTTTTATTCAAAACTAGTACATTACTATTTCTTCAGTTTATGCACATTATTGGATATATATTTCATCCACAAGTTCACAAATTTATAGGCATTTATTTCACTTTCAATCACTTTCTGCTTCAGAAAACACGTGTTCCGCCATGTTTCAAACTGGTCTTTTCATGAGACTTCTTTCCAAACACATTATTTTTGATTTCCACAATCACTTTTGAAGCAAAACTCACACACTCTTCATGATAAACCATAACCCTAGGATTACAATTAGACGTATAACTAGTTGTTATGAATGATTATATATCAATATATGATTTCTTATGTATTTTCAGATATCAATTCAATACATTATTTAAAGTGAAACCAGTTATATTATTTATTAACTGTATGGTCTATTCATGCATTATCTCTATATTCATAGACACAGGGTACACCTATTTTTACCCTCAATACTAATTTATACGTTTTCAAAATATTCCTCAAAAAATGGTGGAAGAAATACTCATGTCACCTGATCTATATATACATTATTTCACAGTAATATTCTGGACAAAAAAAATCAAAGGTCACCCTTAAGGTTGTACCAAAGCCTAAATGGAAAGTGAGCATGGATTACTAAAACCTTCCATGTCCAGGTGGCCTAATGCTCTCAAATGTCAATCTTATTGGTGACTACATTTTTGTTTCTTCCTAAGATTATATATTCAACCTCAAGCCTGTTGAAAATGTCTAATCCTATCACTCACTTTATACTTTGCCTGATTTAGTAATGTCTCTATTTATATCTATTTTCCTACATATTTTCCCCTGTTCATCATTGTGACTGACTCTTCACTTGTGCTGACATTTACATTCACTGTCTACCTGAAACCCTATTGCTTAAGAACTTTTGGTCTAAATCCTATTCTCACTCTTCTTTGTAAACCTACTGACTATCTTTCTAATCCTACCGACAATCCCTTTTGGAGTGGATGTTCTATTCGACATTCAATCATCCAAGGTACAAGCTCCTATGCCATTGTATATAGATTTATCTGAGACATTTTTGCAGAAAATAATTCAAAGCTAAGTGTACCAATTAAGGGCCCAATGCCCTTCTGGACTTCATATCTTCCCTAGATTTCTGTTTTTATACTTATATTTCACCTATATATTCTTGTAAATATCATAGTTTCCCAATACCATTATTCGGCATGCAGAAGGATTCCTAACCCCAAATTGAACATGTTACTAACCCAAACCATACACTGTTCTCTCAATCGAACTTTACAGAACAGCAGGGACAGGGTTGCTCTTAAAATACAGGAATGTAGGGCATGTTCCACCTGTTGAGAACATCAAAGGTCCATGCAGAAATGATCCCTTGAGAAGATGTAGGCAGCTACGAAAGACCTGAGAGAGAAAAGTCATCTTCTATGGCAAACAACCTTGTCAGCATGAAGTAATGTGTATGAATCAGCCTCTCTCTTCTTAATGTAGAGAAGATGGACCAAACCAGTCCTAGGTGGAGAGCTGTTCCCGGGTGCCCATGGTTTATATACCATTCTAACTTGTGAAAGTGTCACAGGAAGTAGGGGCAGCCTCCATCTCATGGGACTCTTGAAAGCAACTGTTAGGACTAAGTGGTTGTCAAGGCAATGACCTCATTCAGTTCCTTAAGAAGTGATCTACCTCACTTCCTTGGTTATGGAACTCTCTTAACTTGGGATCCAGGAAGCCAGGCACCCGGAGCCAGTCCAGTCCCAGACCCAGTAGGCTCACTTGTTTGAATTTACCAAGGAGAGTGTCAGTCTTTCTTGGTACCTACATATGTGAGGATGGCCAAATACCAGGAGAGCTCTGAATAGGGGCCTTTCCTGAGAAAGTAGGTAGTGGTTCACCGCAGGCTCCTGACAACTTCACAGAGTTGGCCAAGGAGACCAGATCTGAGATAGGACAGGCCATTTTGGGGGAACATAGTATGGCCCACCACTCAGAGGAAACTCCGGATAGTCACAGAGTTACATGGGGGAAGGAGGTGTCTATGTGGGGTGGGTGTTATTTTGTGTTTTTGTCTCATGATCTGAGAATAGGTAGGAAAGACGGTTTGTTTGATTTGGAGTGGTCTTCTTCTAGTAAGTCGTTGGACAAGGCAAGTGTTTCTATTTCTGTGTATCCCACTGTGTCCGTGGTTGTAGACATTAGAAAATAGAATGCAACAATTGATATGTCCTGTATAGTAGAAAGATTCCCGGCATTCATCCTGTCCAATTTATGAATGGACTGCAGCTTGCCTTATCCATGGGCAACACCTGCTACCTTCCTAAGTTCCTGTTTCTTCCAGAATTCTCGCCACTCTCCAGAATAGTCTCATGGTTTTGTGTCCAAAATATGTACCACCTCCAAGCTCTGTGACATTGCCATGTCCTGGATAGCTGAAGGGAATGGCGAGCATCTCAGAAAACTCAGATATCAGTGTGACCAAGAAAGTCTCAGTGGAGAAACCATGCTTTCGGCCTTTTGCTTATCAATTGTTCTGTTTCCCTGAATGTCAGGAAGGTCTTTGCCTCAGGCCACCCCTTTGTGAAGCCTGAAGAAAACAGTTTTCAAATGGAAATGAATGGGCATCACCTGTGGCTCTTTGCTTAATTGCTTTGGAAAGGGATTTGTCTGAATCAGCCTCTTGGCCCTGTGTGAGGTTGTGGCTTAGATTCTCAGCACCTGATGGATGTAAAGAGAGATCCCATGTGTGCATCCAAAACCAAAATGGCCAAAAGAGCAATTATTGTGAATGAAGTCTCTCGCATTCATTTGTAAGGTTCCTGACCACCATCAAGTGAGAATACGGATCCTTTGGTTCAAATGAGTTATGCACAGCCCTGCAGAGGCTAACCCATAGGTTTTTTGGTTTTCTCATGGCTCCAAATCATATAAAGAATCTATACCTGACAGTCAGTAGGCCTCAAATTGGAGATGCAGAGCAGTATTAACAGCTGGCCTATCTGATCACTCCTGGTTCACCGGATGGGTGTCCAGGCCACCTTGACTTTAGGCAAATGAGGGGCAAGGGAGCTTATTTTTGACACTGTCTTGGGCTGCACCCCTCATGAAAAACTCCAGCCAGAGGTTATGATAAGTGTCTATATGGAAGAAGATGAGGGCCATGTGGGAGTGTTTGGTTTTAATTGTGGTCATTTGTTTGGCGGTTGGAAGAGATAACTGGATCCACCTGGGCTTGAATTCTGGCATGATTCCTCTTAGAGACTGAGTTCTGGAATTTACCTCAAAGAAGTATTGCCATGAAATGTGTTGGGATTTTAGGAGGCCACGCATGAGATGCGGCCTTGAAAACTGAGATCGAGGGCCAGGGTGTCTTTCCACAGTGCAGTGAGAATCTCAGCCAGGATATCACATGATTTTATTTTGAAAGACTTGGCAGCCATAATTGAGAGTCTAAACACAAATGGAACTCATATTGTAGACCTCAATGATCCTGGCTTCATGTGACCTTTTGTCCACTTTTTGGGAAGCCTTGCCTGTGAGATTTCTCCAGAGATTTCATTTAAATGAGCTTCCTCACCACATAATGGTTCCTGCATTAATTGAAACGCACAGTGACTCCAACTTCATCCTTCAAAAATGGCTAAATAAATACTATCAAATTTCTGAAATTCCCATTACCAGGTGGCACTGGAGAACCTTTGGATATCCTGTTGCTGAACATGAGTGAAATAATTCCCCACGCAATGACACTTCACCGGGAGAATTCCAATTTTATTGCTAAAAGCTGTGTGCTTATATAGAACTAAGGGGGAGATGGTATGGTTTAGATAAATGGCAGCAACCCGTTTATTGACAAGTTCTTTCAAATATCAGCTCCAGAGCCCAGGAATTAGTTCTCATTGGGGCTAAGGTTCCCCACAAGCGAGATTTGAAATTGGCGCTGGCGGGAGAGTTCACAAGGGCGGGAACTTTTTGCGCCACTGCAGAAATGAAGAAGGTAGGAAGAAGAAGTCCTTAGGCGCCATGTTGGGTTTTTTCTCTGGGGTATGGATGCCATTTATTCTTTTCCCAACATTCCACCCTTTTTGTTTTCTTAGGAAGTGGGGCGTCGTTTGTCAGATCTGGCTGCTTCCTGCTGTGTGGGGGTGGTGTGGGGCCTAGAAAGAGAAGTGGAGGAATGCTCAGGGGGCAGGTATGGGAATATCATGGCAGCCAGAAATAAAACCCAGTGGCTATAGACAGCTATTTTCATAGGGGTGAAGTCAATGAATGTTCCCTGAAGCCAAAGATGTCGATGGCATGGAACCAGTCCTGGATGGAAGAGATTGTTGGTATCAGCCACTGGTCCTGTAACAGAGACTCAAGGAAATACTGGAAGCGTTGCCTGGACATGGTGTCGCCAGCACCTGAAGAAGATCAGAGCGAATAAAAACAGAATGAAGATAAAAATTAAAGCAAATGTCAATTTTTGGCAGAAGTTCCATGTGGGGGGACTGACATAGAAGAGGCCAAGGTCCATGAGAAAGCTTAGAAGGTGGTAAAGACTATGAATCCAGGATGGCAGATTAAGAGGTTCTCCGAGCTCGTTGTCTGCTGCTGTCTAATACCCGTTGCATTCCATCGTGCCTGGTAGTGAGCTTCATCACTGAGTGAACTGTTCTCTTGGAGATGTTGGGGATTCATCGGTCATCAGAGGCTGGTAGTGACTAAGCAAAAGCTGGTTGAAAGTTTGATTAGGAATTTTATGCAGTTCGGTTTGAAGGCACTTCATTATGCAGGGCAAGAGAGCACAAAAAAGGAGCATCCAAATAATTGGCCCCAAGATATGTAGTAAGTACATGGCAAGATAGGATTGGAAGAACCCCGTTATGGGATTGGAGGAGGTAGGTTTGAGCAATTGGGTCGATAATTCCTGCAATTTAACAACATTTTTTTATTAGCCCAGATTCATTAACATAATAGCAAAATTCCTCTCTGAGGAATAGGCATGTAACCCCTTTTTCTGCAGTGAGAAGATCAATTGCCCTTTGGTTCTGTAAAGCCACTTGTGCCAATGAAGTAACCTGCCGCTGCAAGGAACCCAGAGACTCAGCCATGGTATTGAGTGTTTCCTGCAGTTTTTGTTGAAGGTCATTGGATCCCATAGAGCATGACCTATAGCTCCACCAGAGAGTCCGAGACCCGTCACTGAGGTTGTTAAAATGAGGCCTACCAGAACCGGCAGAAAGACTACCCTACGGGTGCGGGAAGGTAGGGCCAACTGTCAGAATTCGGTGGGAGTATACAAAGATAGCTGAGGAACTACAGTAACCAAGAAACAGGCGCCAGAGACATTGATGGTTGAGGTACTTAAAGACCCATTACACCAGAGGAAATGTCCAGGTTGCATAAACACAGGGCTCTATGGGGTGCTGTAGCTCAAGGAACAAATGGGTAAAGGATTCATTATTGGCAGGTGGAAACAGATGAAAGGAAATAAAGTATTGGTGGAATAACTTTCCCACAGTGGGATACGTGTCACATGTAGGGGTTGTCCTTTTTAGAGAAATTGTAGGGTTTTGCTGGAATATTTCCTGCCGCTAATGGGACTGCTGCTAGAAGTGGACGACTAAGTGAAGCACAGAGAAAGCACTGAGAAGTAGGCACAGAAAGAGGGGTGGAGTTTAATAATCAAAAAGTTTGGTGTAGCAAATTGAGCCATGTGGGAGGGGGACCTGAGAGGGTTGAAGGCTCTGAATCCTCTTTGCATGAGCTATGGATATGATCTCGAAGTTTTGATTCTGAGTCCTTAATGTGTTCGACTACCTGAATGGTTGCCTTAGGTTGCGTAATCAGGGTGCGGCCAATAGTCATCCACCCTGTGGGTCTGACTGAGGTTGTCCGAGCATAGACAGCAAACTCAACATAGCCCCATCGTTTGGCCTTGGGGTCAGGTTTATCTAAAGTATACCATCCATTGTTACTGGATGAAGAGCCTTTATGCCACTTTATGTAACTAGAAGTCCACCCTTCAGGGTAACCAAATGAGTGGTAAGAATAGCTACCACGTTCATCATGGAACATGCATGACCAATAGGGGCACCCATTATAAATCTCAGGCCACCAATGACAATAGTCTTTTGTTTGATCAAAAAGGAAGCAAATGAAAGGCCAGTTCCAGCTACCAGGGACGAAGGTCCTTGAAGGTGACAATTTTAGGGAAATAGAGGTGCAGTTGTGGATGAAGCAAGTAGTTGCATCCACTGCGCAGACCTTCTGCATGCCATGTTCTGAGTATCGTTCCCGAAAAGTGAATAAATGCATGGTAGGTGAGGAGGGTAAAGACCAGTCCTGACAGAGCACAGAAAATAAGCAGAGCACAAAAAACAAGCAGTTAGAGAAGACTAGGGTGTTGGGAGAGCTCATTGTGCCTTCTTTAAGAGGAATTGGGCTGCAAGGAAAACCGTGTGAGCCACAACTAAAATGTGTGAGATGGGTGTGGAGAGCAGGAGTAAAGGGGAGGTTCAGTAGGTGATTCTTGGAGTTCCTCTGGGGTGGCCCTGTCTTTAGCAGGTGGGGCCTCCTGGTGATGTGGCTTCAACCTAGACATGTGAATCCAGGGAGTGAGACAGTTGTCTGGTAAGGAGAGTTTGGCGGCGGTAAGGGTAAAGAGAATGACAGGATAGGGGCCTTCCCATTTTGCGGCAAGAGTCCCTTTCTCCTCTGGGGTATTATAATAGACTAGACTAACAGGTGTTAAGGGAGGAGTGTTTGGAGAGGAGACTGGGTCCGGAAGAAGCCAGTCCTGATATTTCCAGAGTTCCGAGCGGAGATGGAGCAAGAGAGGCAAAGACAAATCTCGGGTGAGAGGTCCTTGTGAAATGACCAACCCAGGGGTTATAAGAGGTCTTCCATACATTATCTCAAAAGGAGACAGTAAAGATGGTTTCTTAGGGAGAGCTCTGATTCGAAGCAAAGCCAAGGGAAGGAGTTTGAACCAGTCTATGTTTAATTCCATTGTCAATTTGGTAAGGACTTCCTTTAGAGTACGATTTACCCTTTCCACTTTCTCTGAAGCCTGGGGGAAATATGGACAGTTGAAATGCCACTTGAAGGAGAGGGCTTGAGAGACCTTTTGTGTGATCCTAGAAGAAAACTCAGGGCCATTGTCATATTGTAGGGAAGTGGGCATACCAAACCTGGGGATGATGTCTGTCAGTAAGATTGAAGCTACAGTGGAAGCCTTTTTATTGGAAGTGGGAAATGCCTCAACCCAACCAGAGAAAGTGTCCACAAAGACAAGGAGGTATTTAGTGCGCCATACTGTGGGCATGTTGGTGAAGTCTACCTGCCAGTCAGCAGTGGGAATGTGTCCCCGGGCATGGTGGAAAGGGAAAGGTTTGGGCCTTAAAGGAGTATGAGGGTTGGTCCGCTGACAGATCTGACAATTAGAGGCTATATTCTGTAGCATGGCTTGTCAGAGGGGGTGAGGGAAAAGAAACTCTGTAAAAAGAGGGTCAAAGACTGAGAATTGGAAAGGAATAGAGTATGAAGGAACTTGAAAAGATGCTTGTTCTTACTGAAAGAAGTAGGGGCTTCAGATGAGCTGTCTAAAGTGGCCATTATATGTCCCCCATGGAGGCCATAATTGAATGGTATTCATAATTGAATGGTAGCAGCCATTCGTGCCGCCTGGTCAGCTTTGGCTTTGCCCTCAGTGATAAGAAAGTCGTCCTTCTGATGGGACCTACAATGGACAACTCCCAACTGGGTGGGTAAGTGGCCTCTATTAGATTGGTTATAAAAGCTGAATTAGTGATTGCATTACCTTTGGTGGTAAGTAGGCCTCGCTACTTTCAAATATCAGCATGGGATAATAAGATATGGAAGACATATTCTGAATCAGTTTAGAGGGTGAGGGATTTGCCTTGTGCTAGAAGGCAGGCACGAGTGGATTCTATAAGTTCAGCCTACTTGTCTGTAGTTCCTGAAGGCAAAACTTTGGCCTCTATAATCTCAGTGGCTGAAAATACAGCGTATCCAGAGTAATGAGTTCCGTTCTCCCTAAAGGAACTGCTGTCAGTAAACCAGATAAGGTCAGGCTTGCTGAGTGGTCTCTCAGAAATGGAAGAATGACAGGGGAGGAAATCATCTAAGGTTTCCAAGCAATTATGAGTTGGTATGTGAGACATGGGAGTCATTGGGAGCAGTGAGGCAGGGTTCAGTGCAGAGCAGGGGAGGAAAATAATATTAGGGTTTTCCAGAAAGGAAGTGAGGGGCGACAGAAATCTGGATGTAGGGAGAGTTTGAAGGCCCTTTTAAGCTAAAAGATCCTTCAAGTGATGTGGGGAGTGGATAGTTCAAGGGGCCCCAAAAGTCACCTTAGAGGCTTCTTTGTGTAAAATTTGTCCAGTAGCCAGAGCTCTTAAGCAAGGGGCCCACCCACGGATGGTAGGGTCTAGTTGCTTGGACAAATATGACACAGGTGCAAATGTACGCCCATAGTTTTGACCTAAGACCCCAAGTGCTTGCCCCCCTTTTTCATGGACATATAGATGAAATGTTCTTGAAAGATCTGGAAGGTGAAGGGCAGGTGCCTTTAAGAGGAGTTGCTGAAGCCTGCGGAAGTGGTAGATGGGAAAGGAGGCAAGAGATTCACTAGGGGGTCCCTTTGCTAGGTCATACAGGGGTTTGGAGAGAAGAGAATAATTTGGGATCCAGGCCCTAAAATAACCTGCTAATCCTAGGAATGATAGTATTTTGGCTTTCGTATAGGGCACTGAAAGATCACAGAGGAGTTGCCTCCTATCCAGTGTTATTTCCTTTTTCCCGGGTGTAAGGCAAAAACCAAGATAGGTGACTGAAGACTGGGAAACCTGGGCCTTGTGGGGAGACTCCCTATATCCCTTGTCTTCTAGGAATTTATGAAGCTGAGCGGTGTGGGATTGAGAGTGTTCCCAGAAAGACTACATAGAAGAAGGTCATAGACATATTGAAGTAGAGTAGAGTCAGGACAGGTCAGGTGAAAGGATGTGAGGTCCTGGGCAAGAAATTGGCCAAAGAGATGGGGGCTATCCCTGAATCCCTGTGGGAGGACAGTCCAGGTAAGCTGATGAGAATGGCGGGTGTGAGAGTCAGTCCATGAAAAAGCAAAGATATCCTGAGATTCTGAGAACAAGGGAATAGAAAAGAATGCATCTTTTAAATCTAGGACTGAGAAGTGAGTAGTAGTGGCATGGATCTGAGAGAGGAGGGTGTAAGGGTTGGGCACTAGCGGGTGGATGGGGTCCACAGAGGAGTTGACAAGGCGAAGTTCTTGAACCAGCCTGTAGGACACGTTAGGTTTCTTAACTGCCAGAATGGGTGTGTTGAAAGGAGAGTGTGTAGGCCTAAGGTACCCCTTTCATAATAAATCCTGGATGATGGGTTCTAATCCAAGGAGGGATGTGGTTGTGAGTGGATATTGTGGTTGACTAACATATCTTGAAGGGTCCCGTAAGACAATATGAATAGGACTGCATTTAGCCATAAAGGGTGTAATTGTGTCCCAAACCTCAGGGTTAAATGGTTTAGATAGTCGTGGGAGAGTGCATGAAGGAGGTGTATCTGCCCCTAGGAATATCATGAGGAAATGAGAGGTAGGAGAGGTGTGGGGTGATAAGTGAATGGTGACTTTTAATAGTGAGAGTATGTCCCTTCCCAGAAAGGGAATGGGGCAATGGCTCATAACAAGAAAGGAGTGAGTGAAGGACAAAAGGGATCGCTGCATATAACATGATTGGGGGGGGTTTGAGGAAAAATCTTTTTACCTCCTACCCTGACAATAGGAGTTTTTGAGGGTGTGGTAGGACCCTAATACTCCCTCAAAATCGAAAAAGCGGCACCAGTATCCAAGAGGAAGTTAATGAAGCGTCCATCCACCAGGAAGGTGACCCTAGGCTCTTGATTCTTGATGGTAATAGTCTGGAGGGAAGGCCCAGGACTCCGTCAATCCTCCTCTGCCAAGCCCAGGTGAGGCTGGGGTTGCTGGGCAGCAGACCAACCTCCCTTCTGGGTTGTTGGGCAGTCTGCCCCCCAGTGTCCACTTTGATGGCATTTTGCGCAGGGGTTGTAGGGTGTCCTCAGCGAAGAACAATTCCTGGTCCAATGTCCCTCCTTACCTCATTTGAAGCAAGCTCCAGGGGGGGTCATATTGGGACGGCATGGTGATGGCCTTCTCTGAATGAGCTGGGCCAACATTTGGAATTTGGCATTTTCAGCCCTCTGCTTACGGAATTCACTTTCACCCACTCTACCATGAAAAACCTTGAAAGTGACAGCAAGGATTTTTGTCTGAGGAGTAGCAGGGCCCTGTTCAAACTTTTTAAGCTTGGCTTTAATGTAAGGGTAGGTTTGGGCCAGAATATATGTCATTAAGACATGGCGGCCATCAGGGGTTTCTGGGTCGAGGTTTGTGTACTGCTGAAGGGACTTGGTTAGTCTATCCAGGAATTCTGAAGGTGTTTCCTCCTTCCTTTGAATGACCTCCTGCATCTTTTGAAAGTTAACAGCCTTGCGGGTGGCCTTTTTCAGTCCCGCCAAGAGGCAGGATGTAAAAAGGTCACTAGACTGTAAGCCCATAGGGGATCCTGCTCTGGGACAGCATGAGGGCCTGTGGGTGGTTATGATTGGTCCTATGATTTTCATCAGCATGGGCTTGGGCTAGCTCCCAGAACCATTGCCTTTCCTTGGGGAGAAGTTTATTGGCCAAGATCATGTAGATGTCATGATGAGTGAGGCTATATGCTTGCAGTACCCATTGAAACTCCCGAATGTAAGTGGTGGGGTCAGTGGTGAAAGAGCCTAACTTCCTCTCTAGCTGAGTAATGTCCGACATGGAGAAGGGCACGTGGACTCTGATGACACCCTTGGGACCAGCTACCTCACGAAGGGGTGCGATTGTCTTGGGGGTGGGAAGGAGTCCCTTAGACCTGGTAACAGGAGGACTGAAAGAGGCAGGGGGTGGACAGAAAGGAAAGGGAGGGGAATGGAATGTCTCTGTGGAAGAGGAGGAGGTGGAGCAGGCAGAAGAGTGGGGAAGGGAGGGGGATGAAATGGAAGGTTGAGGATCCGAGGAATCAGGCAGAGGAAGAGGAGGATTTTGCGGGAGAGAAGGGTCAGTTGGGGCTGGGGGATAAGGTGGGGGTTGATCTGCTGGGTCGAATGAGGAAGAATCTGCGAAGTCAGGAGTAGAACTAGGGGAAGAGAGGGGTTTGCAAGCAAGAAGGACCTGAGAGGGAGGGCAGGAGGAGCAGAGACAGGGTGCTGTGCAAGAAGGCTAAAACATTCAATACAGGGAATCTCACTCCACTTTTTCAGATGCTGGCAGTAATTAAAAAGGTCCAAGAGGAGGTTTGGATCTAAGGAGCCTTCTGGAGGCCAATGATTGCCATTATCCAGTGGATATGTAGGCCAATCTTGGGTACAGAATTTGATTAGAAGTTTGGGCTTGATGTCTGGTGTGAGGGAGAGTGTGGCCAGATTTTTTATTAAACTTTTGAGAGGTGAGGTTTCAGGTACAGATAAAGAGGTGCCCACAGTCACAGGGAGAGATGGAAGAGAGAGAGAGAGAGAGAGAGAGAGAGAGAGAGAGAGAGAGAGAGAGAGAGAGAGAGAGAGAATATAAGTGTAAGCAAGAGAGACAAAGAGAAAACCCGGCCTGGAACGGACTCCGGGAAGTGCTCAGGGCGAATGGGGGTCAGGTGGGCATCCCCAAAATGACCAGCCGTCATGAGGAAATACAGAGGGCACTACCTGATCGTCACCAGTGAAGTGCGATCTGTGAGACCCAATGGGTTCGGAGCCACGGGCAACCTGACATCAGGAAAGTTTTCGAACGCAGCAGAAGAAGTAAGTAATGAAAACAGAACTCCGGCTCCAGCAGAATGCAGTTCCAGGATGGGAGTTCAGTTTTCCCCGAGCAGAGAGGCAGCTTCAGCCAGACACAGCAGGCCCGCAGGAAACAGCAAATCTAGCCGGCAGCAGCAACTCTAGCCGGCAGCAGCAGCAGCAGCAGAGGAGGAAAAACCACAGAGCCTCTAATGTAAACTCAGAAGCCTCACACCCCAAAGGGAAACGGATCACCAGAGGGTCCACTGCAACCAGTAAAGGTCTTAGTGGGAGGAATTCCCTCCCCCCTACCAGGTGTCTAGAGTGTGACAGACGATCATGCTCACAAAGCCAGCGGTAGCCCGAAGGGAGTTGGCGAGCCGGGGTCAGGGGAGGCTTACATACAACAAATCAGTGGTGAGTGCAGGAAGCCTGCCTCTGAAAAGAGCAGACCAGGGCAGAGTGCCACAGTGGAGCAGTGGACGGGGCTCTTGTTGGAAAGAGCTCACCCATATCCTCACACAGGGCAGCAGAATGAAAGAACTCCCCACGCAAAGGCACTTCACCGGGAGAATTCCAATTTTATTGCAAAAAGCTGTGTGCTTATATAGAACTAAGGAGGAGATGGGAGGGCTTAGATAAATGGCAGGCAATCCGTTTATTGGCAAGTTCTTTCAGATATCAGCTCCGGAGCCCAGGAATTAGTTCTTATTGGGGCTAAGATTCCCGGCCAGCAAGATTTGAAATTGGTGCCAGCAGAAGAGTTCACACGGGCGGGAACATTTCGCACCACTGCAGAAAAGAAGAATGTAGGAAGAAGAAGTGCTTAGGCGCCATGTTGGGTTTTTTTTTCTGGGGTATGGCTGCCGTTTATACTTTTCCCAACAATGAGTATACCAGACAGTGCCTTGATTGACTGGTTTTTATGAAAATGGTGTTTAACAGAGATGCCAGAAAGTTGGATCCTGCTGATTAGTGGGCCAAGAGCAATGGTGGGCATGTGTGTGATAAAACATCAGTGGTGGGACCATGTGGATCTGCCATTGGCTTCCAAATGGCTTGTGACTGACATGGTGAAGCCAGCAGACCCTTATATGTAAAGGCATCTTGTTACATGGAGAGGATTCAGGACATTGTTCAGAATCAGGTTGCTATGTTCAAGAGGGCAAGCTATGTGGAATAGAAGCCTGGTTCTTGTATTCTCCTACAGACTCTGACCCACCACATGTGACAGAAATCCCTCACGCACTGTGTCACCGTTGAACTCCTTGTATTTCATGAAGCAAATACCAAACTTCCAGTGCAACACCAAGAAACACCACGAAAATAGAGGATGACCATATGGCTTCATAGTCCACACTAGAGACATTTAGCCCCAAGGGGCCACAGTTTACCTTCAAAGGGAGAATTCAGCACTGGTGTCTCATGTTCATTGAAAAATAAGAAACCATGTCCTCCAGGTCACATAGATGCAGACCCAGGTTTATGGTTTCACTAGAAAGGAAGCTAAAGCACTTGACAACAACATATATTTCAAGTGCCCAACCTCACAGGCAGTATCTCAAGAAGTCTCTAGGACAACAGACATCCATGTTTTTGAAGTGTTTACCCTGTCCCTTACTTTTGGAAACTCCTCTAACACTTCCAAGGTTGTGAACTCCTGATCGCATTCCATTCCAGATATGTATTCATGGATTTTCTAACTCTTCTCCTCTAATTGTGTCTTACATGGGGTGAAGGTGTTGTCAAGGTATTGTTCTGGATGAGAGTGGGAAGATTTTTGTGTAGCACATATTTACATACACATTGGATTCATTTTCCAATTTTCCATTCGAAATACTGAATCCCTGTCAGTAACCCATACCCTAATAGACTCTGACTACTAATCCTAATATGATGGAGACAAATAACCCAAACATAATATTAATACAAGCAGTTCAGAGGAGGCATGGTGTATAGTTGGTCTTGCCTTTTGCATGATATAGTGTAGGAGTTATAAATCTTGTCAATTGTTTGTTGAAATAGTACTCCATGTGTTTTTAAAGTTAACACATATGTGAATTTCTGTCTCCTTTTTTCTGTAGCCAATTCAGCACATGTATTTTTATATGCACATATAAAATCATACCTGGTATCACACGTACATTTTTGTGAGGTGGCTAACTTGGCAGAAACAAAGTATGAGAAGAGATCACCCCTCCTAAACGCTTTTGGAACTGAAAATTCAAACTATGAGTGAGATTTTTAGTTGAACAACATTATACATAAATCCATGTTCAGTAAAATTAATATTTTTGGATCGGTGGATGATAAATATTTCACAATGAATTTTGATTGGCATATATATTGCTACTTCCTAATGTTTCTCTGTGTGATATATATATATATATATATTTTTTTCCAAATATAAAATATATGTGTCTTATTATACACTCCCTTAATAATTCACTCATGCTCATGTATGTGGTTTTATAATCAAATTTTCATACGATTATTTTCAGAAATATTCATCCACCTGAAATACATATTTGTTTTCTAGTACTGAAAACTCACTTCACTGAATGGTGCAAACAAATCCTTATATTTCTACAGTAACTGACCCAATTTAACATCAATGCATGTAGATTCCAATGGGGCATGATGTGTATTTTGACGTTCATTTTATTTAACACTGGTACATTACTATTTCTTCAGTTTTTGTACATCATAGTATAAACATTTCATCCATAAGTTCACAAATTTAAAGACATTTGAAACACATTCAATCACTTCCTGCTTCAGTACACATGTATTCCTCCTTGCTTTTGACTGGTCATTTCATGAGACTTCTTTCCAAACACATTATTTTCGATTTCCATAATCAATTTTGAAGCAAAACTCACACACTTTATGATAAACCACAACCCTAATATTACCATTAGATGTATAACTTGTTGGAATGAATGTATGTATATCAATATAACATTTACTGTGTATTTTCAGATATCAATTTATTCCAATTTCTAAAGTTGGAATCAGTTATATTTTATATTCACACATGGTACACCTATTTGTGCCCCCAATACTAATTTATATCTCTTCTAAATATTGCTCCCAGAAATAGTGCAAGAAATACTCATGTCACCTGATCTACATATACATTTTATCACAGTAATATTCTGGCCACAAAATGCAAAGTCACACTTACAATTGTACCAAAGCCTAAATGGAATGTGAGTATGGATTATGAAAATCACCCATGTCCATGTTGCCTAATGCTCTCAAATGTCAATCCTATTGGTGACTACATATTTGTTTCTTCCTAAGATTATGTATTCAACCTCAAGCCTGTTGAAAATGTCTAATCCTATCAATCACTTCATCATTTGCCTGATTTCCTAATGTCTCTAATGATATCTGCTTTCCTACATATTTTCCCCAGTTCATCATTGTGACTGACTCTTCAAATGTGCTGACATTTACATTTTCTGTCTACCTGAAACCCTATTGCTAAGGAAGTTTTTGTCCAAATCCTATACTGACTCTTTTTTCTAATCCTACCAAGTATCTTCCTAATCCTACCAACTATCCTTTTTTGACTGGATGTTCTCTTCAACATTCAATTATCCAAGGTACAAGGTCCTATGCCATTATGTATAGATTTATCTGAGACACATGTGCACAACATAATTCAGAGTAAAGTATCCCAATCAAGGATCCAATGCCCTTTTGGGCTTTAAATCTTACCTAGATTTGTGTTTTCATACATATATTTCACCTCTATATATCCTTATAAATATTGCAGGTTCCCAATACCATTATTCATGCAGCAGAATGATTCCTAACCCAAATCAATCATGTTATTAATCCTAACCATACTTTGTTTCCTCAACCTAACTTTACAGAAAAGCAAGGACAAAGTTGTTCTTATATAGAAATGTAAGAGATCTTCCACCTGCTGAGAACCTCAAAGGTCCATGCAGAAGTGAACCCTGGGGAAGATATAGAAAGCTATGAAGGACCTGAGAGAGCAAAAGTCATCTTTCATGACAAAAAAAGACAGGTCAGGATGAAGGGGTGTGTCTGAAGCAGTCTATCTCTTCTTAATGTAGAGAAGATGGACCAAACCAGGCCTGTGTGGAGAGCTGTTCATGGGTGCTTATGTTTGATATACCATTCTTACTTGTGAAAGTGTCACAGGAAGTAGGGGCAGCCTCCATCTATTGGGACACTTGGAAGCAACTGTTAGGACAAAGAGGTTGCCAAGGCAGTGACCTCATTCAGTTCCTGAAGGAAGTGACCTATATCATTTTCTTGGTGATGGAACTCTCTGAACTTGGGATCCAGGATGCCAGGCACCCAGAGGCATTCCCAGTCACAGTCCCAGTGGCCACACATGTTTGGATTTACCAAGGACAGAATCGGTCTTTCTTGGTAACTACTGATGTGAGGATGGCCAAATTCCAGGAGAGCTCTGAAGAGGGGCCTTTCCTGAGAAAGCAGGTAGTGTCTCACTACTGAACTGAAACCCACAGTGCCTCCAACTTCATCCATGAAAAATGGCTAGATAAATACAATAAAATTTTTTAAATTCCCTTAACCAGGTGGCACTGGAGAACCTTTGGATGTCTTTTTCCTGGTCATGAGTGTACAAGAGAATGCCATGATTGACGGTATTTCATGAAAATGGTGTAGAACAAGGATGCCAGTAAGTTGGACCCTGCTGAGTAGTGGGCCTTTTGCAGTGGTGGGCAGGTGTGTGATAATACAGCTGTGGTGTGGCCATGAGGATTTTCCATTGCCTTCAAAATGGCTTGTGACTGATATGGTGCAGCCAGCAGACCCTTCTTGTTATATGGAGAGGTTTCCGGGCAAAGTTCAGAGTTAGATTTCTATGGACAAAGGGGCAAGCTTTGTGAGATAGAAGCCTGGTTGTTGCATTCTCCTGCAGACCCTGACCCACCACAAGTGACAGAACTCCCTCTAATACTGGGTCCCAGTTGAACTCATTGTATTTCATGAAGCAAATACCAAACTCCCAGTGCAGCAGCAAGAAACACCACAAAAAGTGGAGGATGACCAAATGGGTTCACAGTTCACACGGGGAGACAGTTAGCACCAAGTGGCCACAGTTTACCTACAAATAGAATATTCAGCACTGCTGCCTCATGTTCATTAGAATACAAGAAACCATGTCCTCCAGGTCACGTAGATGCAGACCCAGCTTTTATGGTGTCACTAGAAAGGAAGCTAAATCTCCTTGCAACAACATATAATTCAAGTGCCCAAACTCAGAGGAAGTTTCTCAAGAAGTCTTTAGGCCGGCAGAGCTCCATGTTTTTGGAGTGTTTACCTGTTAGACCAGGACTCTAGAAAAGACCACTGACTCAAATTAAAATCAAATAAAATTAAGCTTATTATTTCCACCGGCCATGCTGCCTCTCCCTTCCAAAACGAAGGGAACAAGACAGCAACCCCAGCTTTCCTACAGCCCAGCTTTATAGCCCAGAAAGTTACACAAAAGGGGGGTTACAGATAACAGAACTCTGATAAACATCACACTAAAGGTAGTTTACAATTTTTTTGCTGTCCCTACATGAGAATTCATGAGGACCTTTAGAGCCTCAGAGAGGGTTGTTGTCTTGCCAGAGAAGGCAAATATTTATGATGTGTCACTAAAGTTTCTGAGAGGGCTGCTATCTGGTCAGAGAGCCAGGCATGTGTCAGTTCAAGGCGCAGGCAGGCATTCCACGCAGGTTCAGAATTTGAAGTAATTAATGGTAAAGCCAAAATTATCTTTTCATGGCTTTGTGGCATGATGGCTCCCAATTTTAATAAAAGATCAGGTTGGGTCTACAATTCCCCCCTTTTCTCTGTGTCCCTTTCAAATCTTTGATAGATTATGGGAAGAGCACTGAGGAAATTTTAATCCCTCAGGTAAGAGTCTCCAAATTTTTAGAACTCACCCAAAACCGATCTCGCTGATTTTACCCTTCTTAATTACTTATATTGATAGTCTATTTATCTTTCTCTCCATTGTTGTAATAAGAGTGGCATCACTAATTTTTTCTTCTTCTGTCCTGAGACAGGGTGACGTGAGTGGGCTCGGCGTGAAGGACATGAGTTGCCTATTAGAAGTCAGTTGAGAGACATGAGTTGCCTTTTAGAAGTCAGTTCGGTTTGAAGTCAGGTTGGGGAAGAACAGGTTGTAAAGTCATCTGTGAATGGGTTCTTCTATGAGTGAAACAAAAACCATGAGTACTGGATAAATGTTGCAGCAGCTACAACATGTCACTGTATAGAAATTCCCTCACCAGTCTTTAATATCCCCAGTTATCAGGACTGTCAACTTAATATTTAACTTTAAGTGTTACAGTTGGCCCTCCCAATAAGACACAATTTAATAATTTAATGTCATCTGATCTTGTAAAATCCTTTTACTAGTATGACCTCTGCGTCTAATAGAGAAATCTTTAATTCTGTTACTCAGGGCTGGATAATCGTACTAGCAAACACCAAGCCTACCTTTGTAGGTTAGGAATATCTGTAGGTCTTAAACTGAAAACTTCTGCCTGTGGCAGCTCTTCTTGATAGTCTCTTTTTATAAGTATTAGGCATTCCTGTGTGAGAATCCTTCTTTGTAGCCTCCAGTCTTACTTGTTTTGGGAGGATAAGATAAAGTGCATACCTTAAAATTTTATTACTATTATTATTATTATTATTTAATATGCCCACGAGTGGCTGTATTTTGGTCTTAACTGTCTTTGCTAAGAGTTTAAGATGAAGCAGTCAAACTGACTTTTGTTTCTATCTATTGTTAACAGTCAGCTGAGCTTTTGTGGGAATCAATTCTGGGGAAACTTGAGAGGAGATTCTCAGTTCTGCTAGTGCCATTTGCGCTAGGTGGGTCCAGGTCTTGCTTGACCATTTGGCTTCCCTCAGAAGCATCAGGGATGTCTCCTTTCTCTGATGACTCTCCTCTTTGTAACAAATGCACTGATTGGCTTTCTGTTCTCCAGTGGTCTCATTAATCTCCCTGATCAGGAGGTTATGTGGCTCAGAGTTGCAAAGCTCTTTAGAGAAGTCCCCTGTTCCCTGGATTCAGACTGACTCAGAGGGCAAGAGCCAAATATTGGTTTTCTTGGCCCTTTTCATTTAACATTCATTTTAAATCCTAATCTTAAACATCCAGCAAATAAATTTTAACAGCCTTATATTAAGAGTACTGGGCTTTAATGTCTATAACTTTATAATTACCTTTTTATTAATTGGGATCTGTATTATTCTGTCTGTATTGTAGTTGATGACTTATTATCTTGAATAAACCCATGTTGTGTTCTTAAAGCAACGCATTTGTAAAACACTAACAGGGAATCTTTAGATCACTTATAAGAAAATTTCAAACTAAAATTAACAAAAGTAAAAATACTTAGTTCGTGTAATATCTTCCCTGAATTTTTTGGCTGAGTTATACATTATATCCCCTGTTTGAGATCCTAGGAATATTGACAATAAAAAAACACTTTTTAACATAACTTTAAAGAAATATTATCTGACCTACATGTTTCATAGTCATTCTCACATGTAGTAAGATGGGACACACAGCCTTATCTCAGGTAAGGCAAGGCTCTTTATAAATCTTAAGTATTTTAATTCTAAAGCTGATCTTTATTTTTAAATATCTTTTGACAAAGTTTACATAAATTGTTTGAGGTCACATGAACATTAGCTAACACCATATGATATCACATTTAAAACATGAATTAAAGAAATGCTGAAAGTTTTTAACCTTTACAAAGATTAGGCTCTAATTAACTTAAAAATACATTTAAATTGTTCCCCAATGTAAAAAGTAACATAAAAATTTACATATCTTATTGATAACAGGTAAATAAATCCACAATATATTTTTTACCACACAACTTCAGAGCACCAGCTTGATATAATGCTCTTTTAAGGTTTCTACCTTACAGACTTGCATACCTGTAAGATATGAAAACATTAATAGCATAACAATTACATTTATGTTTCTACATTAATCAAGTTTGGCTTTTCAAGAAATGGCAGTACAGTGCTCTAATAACAGTTCTTATTCTTTCAGTTGTTTAATTTTTATGGTTGCTTGCTCTAGAAAACATAAATCTTAATAAACTCAATGTTATGGGTAAACTTATGTTTTAAGAAATTTTTGCCTCATTAACACATGACTGATTTTTACAATCTTATACAGAGTTTACTAAAAAAATACAGATCTTAGTAAATCAATCAGATATCTAACTAAAGTACTCATGAATGAGTAATCCCATATCAAATTTACTTTACTTATTTATCAAAAAGTTAGAGAAATGTATTGAACAGTGTAAACCATTTTTATGTTGAAGAGCCAAAGCATATTAGACATTTTGTAGATGTTAATATTTTGTTAGATGTTTGAACACCTAGAAAACTTTGTAAGCTTAAATTTAAAGACATTTGTTTTTATCTCTTTATCCAATTTAAACTGAAACATTTAAATCACGTGAATTAAAGATCTTTGGATCCACTTTTTAAAATTTGTTTTTATGAGCGCTTTTTTTTATGAGCGCTCCTTATATATGTTAATTTATGTATCATATATATGATATACCGACATATGTATATATAGACATACAACACATAACAAAATTGTGCACACATAATAATAGTAAAGGCCTCATAGCATTTCACAGGTGAAATCTTTATTGCAATGTTTCAAGAAGTCCACAGTTGGTCAAAGATAGAACTGATCAGAAAAACATTAACCTAGGTCTGTATGCTCAAAATCATGAGGTCAAAAAACATAAAGTATCTCAGAAAAAAAATAAGAGTCCTAGAAAAAATGACTTGCCAGTAATTAGAAAATACCATACAATTTACCTTTTTTCCCCTTAGATCTCAAATCAGTCTCCTACAAAGCTTGCAGGCTTCTTTCATTTGCATTTCAACATAAGTCATGGCTGAGGTCTGGAAGGAGCAGGAAAAAAACTGCTATTCTGAACAGACATCTCAGGACTAAGGCATTTTAACCATAATTTTCAGGTTCGGATGTTGAAAATTATGATACAAGTTTAAGATACAATTCACAAAATTTTATATCTTTACATCTTGTTTGGTCAACAGACACCATACTATGATTTACTATCCATGTCCAAATTAATGCACTGGTACACACAGTGACATTTTCCCAGGCTACCCAATTCAAAATTGGTGAAAAAAAAAGACTGTATGATTGGGAAGTTTCTTGCCAACTTGGAAGTAGAGTTCTTCAGTTATCCATCCTAAGTATTTAAGTTCTCTGGCATGAATTATCTGAAATCATAAACTAAACAATTACCTAAACCCGATTTTAACTGCAAGATTGTGCAATGCTTCAAAAACCCATTCAGATACCAGATTGTTAAAATAAAACATCATCATTTCAACACACATTCAGCTAAGATCATTCCCAAAAAACAATTTATAATATCAACACATTATTGCACATGCCTTAAAGGGCCAGAAACAAAGACACAATACAGACCGAAAGGAGGTCCAGACTATGGCTGTCAGAGAGAACCCTTTAAACCAGAGCAGATAAGAGAAAAATCTAGTACACCAGTGGGACCATAGCTGTCCCCACAAGGGGACCAGATGTTTTCACAGAGGGGCAACCTGAAATGTAAAATAAAGTGTCTCCATGGTGATTTTACTGCATTTAGTGTCCCCTTTTTCTTTTTCTCTTTTTTTAACAAGACAGAGGGTGGCATAATCCTTACAGTGCAGAGAAGGAAGGAGGTAATTCCCTGAATCAACAGGGCTTTGGCAGCTGCTGGGAGTCCCTCAGTTTCTCCTTTTACATACAGGATAAGCTCCTCTGATTCAGTTCCACACCAAGCATGCTCTATCTCCTAACATTTCAGTAGATAGGTCTCACAAAGTTCCGGGGCGGAGGGGGGGTACAAGATTTGTAACTTAAAGTTTGGTTCCTGACCTTGAAGCCAATTAATACCAATTTAATAATGAGGACTGGGTTTTGAGAAAAAGAAAAAAGGAGGTTTATTGCTTGGCTAACAAAGGAGAAACACAGGGGACTCTGCCAAAGTTGTGACTCTCTTTATATGGAGGGACAAGGGGTTTTAAAGGAGTTTCACTTGTTAACCTGGGAGATACTCTGTTCTTAGGTCCCCAGCAGGCATTTCCCTCTGCAATGGGTGTGCTCCAGGCAGCCAGCTAGGCGCTTCTATCATCCTGCTTCTCAAAGGGGGATAAAGTTCATTGCAGTTCCTTAAAACACAGTCCAAAGGGGTGTCAGGCTTACTCTCTTTATTTCTGATTTTCATGTCCAATATACTTAAGTTTTTACCACCAAAATCACACAACAAAACGAACAAAAACAAACAAACAAAAGAACAAAAAAATAGAAAACAGAACACAAATAAACAGAAACCCGGTGGCTAAACACAGAAACAGGGGAACAGTGCAACATCTTGCTAAAGCTCCAGGGTAGGAGCGCGTGCGTGCTCATCGGCACCTCTCTACAGTTCCAGAGGAATTCCCTACAGAACAGAACAGAGGACAGAAAGATTCTCGTTACTGTTCTGCACAGAAGTATATGTGAGCCTCCCCGTGCCACATCTCTGTCATCAGAAGAGATCTCCCTTAACTGGATATCAGATGTTATAAAGGAGCCACTTACCTATGGAGGCCTCCTCCATCAGGTGCTTGCTAATAGTTTTAGTGCAGAGGTTCACTGTAGTGCTCCCTGGACTAAAGGCTCTTTTCCAAATATAAAGAAGATGGACCAAATCAGGCCTTCGTGGAGAGTGGTTCCTTGGTGCCTATGGTTGATATACCATTCTAATTTGTGAAAGTGCCACAGAAAATAGGGTAAGCCTCCTTCTCATGGTACGCTTGAAAGCAACTGTTTGGATAAAGTGGTTGCCAAGGCAGAGACCTAATTCAGTTCCTGAAGGATGTGACCTCACCTCAATCCCTTGGTAATGGAACTCTCTGAACTTGGGATCCAGGAAGCCAGGCACACAGAGTCAGTCTCAGTCCCAGTCCCAGTGTCTCACTTGCTTCAATTTAGCAAGCACAGAGTCAGTCTTTCTTGGTACCTACTGATGTGAGGATGGCCAAATGCCAGGAGTTCTCTGAAGAGGGGCCTTTCCTGAAAAAGCAGGTAGTGGCTCACAGCTGGCTCCTGAACACTTCACAAAGTTGGACAAGGAGACCAGATCTGAGACAGGACACGCCATATTGGGGGAACATAGTATGGCCCAGCAGTCAGAGGATACTCTGGAGAGTGAGAGACCTACTTGGGGAAGGAGGTGCCTTTGTGGGTGTAGATGTGTGTTTGTGGTTTTGTCTCATGTTCTGAGAATAGGCAGGAAAGTCGGTTTGTTTGGTTTGGAGTGAACTGTTTCTAGTAAGTTGTTTCACAAGGCGAGTGTTTCTATGTCTGTGTATCCCACAGTGTCTGTGCTTGTAGACATTAGAAAAGAGAATGCATCAATGGATGTTTCCTGTCAAGTAGAAAGCTTCCCAGCATTCATCCTGCCCAATTTATGAATGCACTAGGGCTTGCCTTATCGATGGGCAACACCTGCTATTTTCCTAAGTTTCTGTTTTCTTCCTGAAATCTAGCCACTCTCCAGAATAGGTTCATGCATTTGCATCCAGGATATGTACCACCTCCAACCACTGTGACATGGACATGTACTGGATAGCTGAAGAGAATGGCAAGCATCTCAGAAAAGTCAGATATCAGTGTGACCCGGAAAGTCTCAGTAGAGAAACCCTGCAAAGGGCCTTTTGATTACCTATTGTTCTGTTGCCCTGAATGTCAGGAAGTTCTTTGCCTCAGGCCACGCTTTTGTGAAGCCTGAAGAAAACAGTTTTCAAATGGAAATGAATGGGCATCACCTGTGGCTCTTTGCTTAAGTGCGTTGTAAAGGGATGTGTCTGAATCAGCCTCTTGGCCCTGTGTGAGCCTGTGGCTTAGATTATCAGCACCTGATGGGTCTAAAGAAAGATCCCATGTGTGGATCCATAATCAAAATGGCCAAAAAAATCAGTCATTGTTGATGATGTCTCTCGCATTCCTCTGTAAGGTTCCTGACCTCCATCAAGTGAGAAAAGGGATCCATTGGGTCAATTGAGTTCTTCAAAGCCCTGCAGATGCTAGCCCATAGGTTCTTGGGTTTTCTTATGAATCCAATTCAAATAAAGACTCTAAACCCCACAGACAGTAGGCCTCAAATTGAAGAACAGAGCTGTATTAATGGCAGGCATATTTGATCACTCCTGGTTCACAGGAAGGGTGTCCAGGCCACTCTGACTTTTGGCAAATGAGGGGAAAGGGAGATTATTTGGGACACTGTCTTGTGCTGCGCCTCTCATGGAATCCTCCTGCCAGAAGTTATGATGAGTGTCTATTTGGAAGAAGATGAGTGCCATTTGGGAGTGTTTTGGTTTTAATTGTGGGCATGTGTGTCGCGGTTGGTAGAGATAATTGGGTCCACCTTGTCTTGAATTTTGGTGTGATTCCCCTTAGAGACTGTGTTTTGGAACTGACCTCTGAGAAGGTACAAGGTCCTGTGTCATTGTATATCCATAATTCTAGGACATCTCTACGGAATGTAATTCAAAGCTAAGTATACCAATCAAGGACCAAATGAACTTCTGGGCTTCAAATCTTACCTAGATTTCTGTTTTCATAGTTATATTGAAAGGTTAATAAAATAGGTACTTGTCACGTCCTGTTTTTCTGTATGCTTAATAAAACACTGTTGAAATCTTGAGAACTGTTTGCTCTTCTTGTTCCCAGAATGTGCTGCCCCCAACTGCCAAACTGCAGAATGTACTCCATCAACCATTTGCACGCAAACCGCCCACTCGCCCTTAACCATCAGTAAACTTCCCTCCCTGCCCTCTCCAAGGAAAATATATAAGCACTTCTTAAGCTGTTCTCAGGGCTCTCTGCTCTATTCAACTGATCTCTGAGCCCTTGCATGCCGGACTCCCAATAAACCCTTTGAGGTTGCATTAGACAATCTCTTGGTGGTCTCTTCCACCGACGCTCACCCGACCTTTACTTCTGGTGGCCCCAGCGAGATCCGGCAGCTGCAGATGAAAGACCCCCAATGGGCTCCTCTGGGGATAAATAAGGCCCCTCTTTCTGGTTTCAGAATTCAGGTTAGGGTTTGACAAAATGGCTATTGGTAAAGAGCGTGAGCTCTCTCCCACGGTGGCTGACACACATGTCACAGAGCCACAGGCCATGTTCCTGTGGGATGGACTCGGGAAATCGAGGAACCATAGTCTCCTCGACTCAGTGATATTTTCTTTCAGATTTGGAATTGGCAGCCCATCAGGATTTGCCCGCTACTCAGTCCTGGTCTCAGTATTGGACGTCCATTGTCTGTCTTTATTGTCTTGTCTTGTCTGTGTCGTGTGTCTTTGCTTTCACTGTCTGTGTATATTTCATTATGGGACAGAGCACTTCAATGCCTCTGTCCCTGACCCTTAATCACTGGACCAAAGTCTGCTTAAGGGCTCAGATTCTTTCTTTTTCATTAAAACACCAGACCTGGCAGATTCTGTGTCTCAGAATAACCCACCTTTGTAGTCGGATGGCCCCTAGAAAGATGTTTCTACTTCGCACTAATTTGAAAAGTCTGAAATATTGTCTTTCAGCTGGGGCCACATAGCCATCCAGATCAATAGCCATATATCTTAACTTGTCAGGACCTCTGCAAATCTCCTCCTCCATGGGTGAAGCCTTTCCTTGTCCCTGCACCCACTCCTACTCCTTCCCCTACGATTCTATCTCTCAAACTCTCTGCTCCTCAACCTCCACCCTCTGTTCTCCCTGAGTCTCAAGACTCTACTCGTCCTTATCCTCTGCCCTTGTCCCCCAACCCCCAAAGCCCTGTAAGTAATTCCCCTGCTGCTTACTCAGCCTCTCCACCATTCGAGGAAGCCAGGATGGCCCAGCACCCTCCAGATGACTTTCCAATGGCACACACAGCCCCTCCTTCCCTAGAGGAAGCTGGCCCGGCTAAAAAAACTCAGAGAACTCGCCAACGTTTTCACACCTGCCTACTTGGGATGACTGCCAACAACTCCTAGGGACTCTCTTCACGACAGAGGAATGAGAGGAAAAACCTCCTGGAAGCTAGAAAAAAATATCCTCGGACTTGATGGGCGACCAACACAACTTCCCAACATAATCAAAGCCGGCTTCCCCTTAAACCAACCCAACTGAGACCCCAACACTTTTGAAGATAGGGAGCATATGTCCAATTATTGCCAGGCTCTAATAGCGGGTATCCAAGGGGCCGCTAGGTGACCAACTAATTTGGCCATGGTAAGAGAAATTATTAAAAGGCCTGATGAATCTACCTCTATGTTTCTAGAGAGAATTATGGAGGCATATAAGAGATATACTCCTTTCGATCCTCAGGCAGCAGATCAAAAGGCATCTGTCATGATGGCCTTAATTGGGGAAGCTGCCATGGATATTAAAAAAAAAAAAGTTAAAAGAGAGCTTTAGTCAGAGAAGCCAAAAAAATATACTATAAAAGAGAAACAGGGAAAAAGAAAGGGAGCAAAGGGAGGATGAGAGAAGCAAAAGAAAGACTAAGGCATTGACTTAGATCCTGGTCACAACAAGAAAGAGGCCAGAAATTAAGACATAAGGTGACAGGAAGGGATACCTGGGCCCGTGCCAGAGGCCATCCCTGGCCTCAGATCAATGTGCCTACCGTAAAAAAAAGGACACTGGGCCAAAGAGTGCCCTATAAAGAGACAGACACGCCAGCCAGCCATTCTGACTCTGGAGGATGACTAAGAAAGTTGGGGCTCAGATTCCTTCCCCTAGCTCAGGGTAACTTTTGAAGAGTAGGGGACCCCAGTAAACTTTGAAGTGAATACAGGAGCAGTATACTCAGCCCTTAGGGCCCCATTGGGCCGTCTATCAAATAAAAGGTCTGTAGTTCAAAGGGCTAATGGCAGTAAATATCGGGCTTAGACTACTAAGAGGACCATGGACCTGGGGAAAGGAAAAATCCATCACTCCTTCCTAGTAATCCCAGAATGCCCGCACCCATTGATGGGCAGAGATCTGCTCACCAAGCTCTGGGCCAAAATAACTTTTAACCCTGAAAGCCCCCAAAAGAAATTTCTAAATCCTTCAGTAAAAACTCCTATAGTCACGGCTGTAACTATATTAGTAGAAGATAAACATCCACTCTTCACACCCCCCAAGACTGATCAAACAGGCAAGCTACCACAGAAATGGATAACAGATTACCCAGATGCCTGGGCAAAAACTGCTGTGTTAGGCCTGGCCGTGAAACAACCTCCAATAACAGTGGAGTTAAAAACCTCAGCCTCCCCAATCAATGTCAAATAATATCTTCTAAGCATAAAAAGCTAAAGATGGGATAAGGCCCTATATTCAGAAATATCTGGCCTTAGGGGTCCTAAGGCCCTGTCAATTGGCCTGGAACACTCCCCTGTTATTAGAAGAAAAAGCCAGGAACCGGGGACTATCAACCTGTTAAAGACCAAAGAGAGATCAACAACAGAGTGCAGGACATTCACCCCACAGTACCTAATCTGTTCAAACTGCTTAGCACTCTGAACCCTGAGCAGAAATGGTATACTGTTCTGGACTTAAAACAAGCTTTCTTTTGCTTGCCTCTGCATAAAGATAGTCAGTTGCTGTTTGCTTTTGGGTGGGTAGACCCAGAAACCGGAAAGTATAGTCAACTAACTTGGACTAGACTCCCAGAGGGGTTCAAAAACTCCCCCACTCTCTTTGATGAAGCCCTCCACAGAGATCTCAACAATTTCAGAACTACACATCCGAAGTAACCCAGCTTAAATACGTGGATCACCTGCTACTGGCATCCAACACCAAGGAAAACTGAACTGGGACCCAAGCACTATTATCGGAGCTTGCTCAACTCGGGTATAGAGCTTCTGCCAAAATTGCCCAATTTGCCAGCAAGAAGTAATCTTCCATGACTATTTCCTCAGGGGCGGTAAACGATGGCTCACTGAGCCCAGAAAACAAACCGTTGAGCAGATACCAACCCCATCTTACAGCAGACAACTAAGAGAGTTTCTTGGGATTGCTGGGTTTTGCAGGTTATGGATAAATGGGTTCGCGTCCTTAGCTGCTCCTTTATACCCGCTGTTAAAGGGAGATGCCCAATTCCAATGGACCCCTGAGTAACAGGAAGTTTTAGATAACATCTAAGGACACTGACACTGAACCCCTCAACTTTACTGAGCTCAGCCTGCAATTACAGAAAGCCCTACACTAAGTTAAAAATGTACTTCAACTCACTCACCTTGGTTCAAAGAAACTGCAGGCACTCCTGTAGGATTAAGAACAGAGTTTTCCACTAACCAACTCACAGCGAAAGAAAAAACTGAACCGGTAACAAAAGCCTGTTGGGTCAGTCAATTGTTTAATGCTTACCCTTCCAAGTTTCTTAGAGGAAAGCACCTATGAGGAACCAGACCAGGACAATTCTGGGAAGTGGACATTACTGAAATTAAGCCAGCAAGGTATGGACTTAAATATCTCCTAGTCTTTGTAGATACATTTTCAGGATGGATTGAAGCCTTACACAGACACACACACACACACACACACACACACACAGAAAAAAAAATAAATAAATAAAACAACGGCCCAAATGGTTCTCAAGAAGATCCTGGAAGATATTTTTCCAAGATATGGTCTGTTTAAGGTAATAGGGTCTGATAATGGACTTGTGTTCATGGCCCAGGTAAGTCACGTGTGGATTAATTGTAAGTTACATTATGCTTATATACCCCAGAGCTCAGGAGAGGTAGAAAAAATAAATAGAACCACTAAAGAGACCTTAACAAAATTAAGCTTAGAGACTGGCATAAAAGATTGGACTATGCTCCTGCCTTATGCACTGTTTCATGCGAGAAATACTCCCTCAGTTTCTTTGTGTAACCTCACCCCCTATGAAATTCTCTATGATGCCCATCATCCAGTAAGGGACTTAATCCCCAACTCTAAGGCCTAACAATCCCTTCCACACCCCTTGCTTGACAGACTTAAAGCCATTGAAAGAACTCAGTGATAACTGTGGAAACAGCTGGCCACTGCCTACCAACCTGGGGACGAGGGGATTCCACATCAATATCAAGTAAGAGACTTCGTCTACATAAGACAACATCAGGTGTCATTCCTAGAACCCCGCTGGAAAGGAACATACCAGGTGCTACTTATTACACCTACAGCGGTAAAAGTAGACAGAATCACTTTTTGGATCCATGCCTCTCATCTAAAGCCTTCGCTGTGTCCAGACTCTGGTTGGAAACTGGAAAAGACTGGTAACCATTTCAAATTTCGTATTCGCTATGTGGACAAGACTGTAGACTCTCCCCTTGGCCACCAGTACTCCTAACCCTCATCAGCCTGTTCAGCAGTGAAGGCTGATCTCAAATCCTACTAGACAAGAAGTATGGTATATCTCGCATACAGCCCCCTTAGGGACCTGGTGGCTATCTCTCCACCCAGACATTTTTCAGCTTGGTATACGTCTTTCCTATTGAGATAACCCTGATGAAGAGGATCCCACTAAAGTTTCATTAAATCCCTTCCGTTCCATAGATAATTGAAACAAACATTATGGATGCTCGGAAACGCGAGCCAGATTCAGGTTGGCTAGCCTAGATTACGATGTATGCCCGGCGGACTATCAAAGCCACAAACAGCCATGGCTGTGTGGGGGAAAAGCCAACTTCTTGTGTAACTCATGGGGATGTGAGCATACAGGGGCTGCCTGGTGGAACCCAAACTCCTCATCATATTCAGTACACAGCATTGGCCATATTACCAATTAGACAACCAAAAGCTATGGCCCCCAGAGGGTTCTCTAGATCCTCAAATTCTGCGTGAAATTTTTAACTTCGGCAAGTGCTCAAAAGGGGAAAATTCCCCTATGCGGAATCCTTTTTCCTCCTTCACTCACATCCTGTACTATGCTTCTCCAATAGTTCCTCACCCTCAGTCTTCTGCTCTAGAGTCTCTGCTGTCACTCCCACCTCAGCAACGTGATTTCTCACCTTCAATTACTAGATCAAAAACCCAAACCTCTGCCAGTTCTCAGACCATTGCCCCCTTGCTGAGGTAGCAGGTACCGAGGTACCCCTCCACTCACTCACTCCTCTCTTTTTCTGTCTGTGCCTGCACTAGGTCCCACCAAGTCCTCTAAGAAGCTAAACCAAAGCTCAAACCAGCTGAGAAGAGCCCTCAGACCCCTATCCAAGATGTAATAAAAATGGCCTTTAAAGTTGCTTTGTCATCACTGAAAACAGGTTTCTAAAATTTAAAGTCCCTCAGGGGTTCTTGGAATACTCACTCCCATCTTCACCTCTGCTCTACCTGTTCTACTGCTCAAGTTTTGTTCTAGGAAAATCCCAAACCCCTTTTCCATTATTCTTTTACATCTCATCTTCCTCATTCTCAGATCCACGGAGCTGCTCTCAGCCTCGCCTTCCCAGTCTTACCCCTCTGTACCAGGTCCATAGATATGTCTTAAATAACCTTCTCCAGAAGTCTTCACCGAGGCTTACATTAGGTCTTTCAGCAAAAGAGTCCCTCTGAAAGAGTTCAATGTAGATAAACTTCCACTTTTCGTGTTGCCCTGTTCTATTTGGCCACTGGCTGGAAAAATCACCACTCCTAAGCTTGACACCGCCTTACTAGGTTTTCACAAAATATGTGAACAAAGCCTCTGGCCTTGAGCTGGGGCTTCTCAGAGATGACTACATTTCTAAGATAAAAAAGTTACCAACTGGGCTTCATGGTGACAGCTGGCAGGGAGAAAAAAAAGAGACAAAAAAGCTCTCCCTTTCCAAGGTGTCCTTGAAAAGTTAACTTGCCCAGAACAGAGAAACAAAAACAGAAACAAAAACTGATTTTTGTGAATTTCTACAGACTGTGAACTTCTGATACACTTCCCTTACATGTTGGGTACAAATTCTAAAACTACCAAAACTTGGGGTTCAGGGGATTAATTGATTACAACAGAAGCAATGCCCTCTAAATCCGGATGCAACCAAATAAGGCTGTTTTCCTGTGTGTGGTGCTATCTTAGGTCCCTTTCCTTGTCCATCCCTACAACAGTATAATTCTATACACTTTAACATTATTTATGTTTTCATAAAATGGTCAATATATGTGATTAATTATGTAATGATGCAGATGTTTTCCAGAGTTCTCTATCATGACTTTGGTTCATTTAAAGATCAAATAGGGGGGCATACAACCCGGTTCCAGCGGGAACCTGTATCCCTCACTTTAGCCATCCTATTAGAAATAATAGTTGCTGAAGGGGTGGGCTAGTCCATGAGACACAACAAAGACACAATTAGAAGCAGAAATAGGCCAAAACTTAAAGACATTAAAAACCGACATCACAGCTTTACAGGAATTTTAACCTCTCTCTTTCTGAAGTTGTTTTACAAAGCAGGCGAGTGTTGGACCTCCTCTTCATGAGAGAAAGGTGCCTTTTTGCTTGCATTGAGGGAAGAATGTTGTTTTTGTGCCGACAATACTGGAGTTGTAAAAGAATCTATGAATAAATTAAGAAAACGACTTGAAGAGCGTCAAAGAGAGACAGAGGCCCCAAAAGGGAGGTTTGAGTCTTGGTTCACATAGTGACCTGATTAACTGCGCTTTTATCTGCCATGGCCGGTCCATTAAAATTCCTCATATTATTGCTAACTGTAGGACCCTGTTTGCTCAACCGTGTAGTTTTATTTCTAAACCAAATCGAACCTGTTATTAATCCTAACCATACACTGTTCTCTCAATCTAATTTTACAGAAGAGCAGGGACAGAATTGGTATTAAAATACAGGATAATAGAGGATCTTCCACCTGCTGAAAACCTCAAAGGTCCACGTAGAAATGATCCCTGGAGAAGATGTAGACAAGTATGAAGGACCTAAGAGAGCAAAAGTCTTCCATGGCAAACAACCTGCTCAGGATGAAGGGATGCGTCTGAATCAGCCACTCTCTTCTTAATGTAGAGAAGATGGACCAAAGCAGGCATGTGTTGAGAGCTGCTCCTGCATGCCTATGGTTGACATACCTCTCTGACCTGTGAAAGTGTCACAGGAAGTAGGAGCAGCCTCCCTCTCATGGGAACCTTGGAAGCAACTGTTAGGACAAAGTTGTTGCCAAGGCAGTGACCTCATTCAGTTCCAAAAGGAAGTGACTTCACCTAACTTCCTTGGTGATGGAACTCTCTGAACTTGGAATCCAGGAAGCCAGGCACCCAGAGCCAGTCCCAGTCCCAGTCCCAGTGGTCAAACTTATTTTGATTTACCAAGGAAAGACTCAGTCTTTCTTGGGACCTACTGATGTAAGGATGGCCAAATGCAAGGAAAGCTATGAAGAGGGGCCTTTCCTGAGAAAGCACGCAGTGGCTCACCGCTGGCTCCTGACAACTTCACAGAGTTGGCCAAAAAGACCAGATTTGAGACAGAACAGGCTATTTCCAGGGAACATAATAAGGCCCACCAGACAGAGGACACTCTGGATAGTCACAGACCTACTTGGGGGAAGGAGGTGCCTTTGTGGTGTGGGTGTGGGTTTGTGGTTTTGTCTCATGTTCTGAGAATAGGTATGAAAGGCGGTTTGTTTTGTTTGGAGTGAACTGTTTCTAGTAAGTCGTTTGACAAGGCGAGAATTTCTATGTCTGTGTATCCCACTGTGTCCGTGGTTGTAGACATTAGAAAACAGAATGCATCAATTAATATGTCCTGTCTAGTAGAAAGCTTCACAGCATTCATCCTGCCCTATTTATGAATGGACTGCAGCTTGCCTTATTGATGTGCAACACCTGCTATCTTCCTTAGTTTCTGTTTTATTCCTGAATTAGAAGCTCTGTGACATGACCATGTACTGTATAGCTGAAGGGAATGGTGAGCATCTCAGAAAACTCAGATATCAGTGTGACCAGGAAAGTCTTAGTGGAGAAACCCTGCTTGGGGCCTTTTGTTTACCTACTCTTCTGTTGCCCTGAATGTCAGGAAGGTCTTTTCCGCAGGCCACCACTTTGTGAAGCCTGAAGAAAACAGTTTTCAAATGGAAATGAATGGGCATTACCTGTGTCTCTTTGCTTAATTGCTTTGGAAAGGATGTGTCTGAATCAGCTTATTTACCCTGTGTGAGGCTGTGGCTTAGATTCTCAGGTCCTGATGGATCTAAAGAAAGATCCCATGTGTACATCCTAAACCAAAATGGCCAAAAGAGCAGTCCTTGTGGATGAAGTCTCTCGCCTTCCTCTGTAACTTTCCTGACCTCCATCAAGTCAGATTAGGGATCCTTTGGGTCAAATGAGTTATTCAAAGCCTTGCAGAGTCTAGCCCATAGTTGCTTGGGTTTTCACAAGACTCCAATTCACATAAAGAATCCAAACCCCACAGTCATTTGGCCTCAAATTGAAGAAGCGGAGCAGTATTAACGGGAGGCCTATTTAATCTCTTCTGGTTCACAAGAAGGGTGTCCAGGCCACCCTGAATTTAGGCAAATTAGGTGCAAAAGAGCTTATTTTGGACACGGTCTTGGGCTATGCCCCTCATGGAAAACTCCAGCCATAGTGGAGTTTATTGTGAGTGTCTATATGGAAGAAGATGGGCGCCACGTTGGAGTGTTTTGGTTTAAATTGTGGTCATTTGGGTGGCGGTTGGAAGAGATGACTTGGTCCACATGTTCTTGAACTCTGGTGTGATTCCCTTAGAGTCTGAGTTCTTCAACTGACCTCAGAGAAGTATTGCCATAAATAGTGTTGAGATTTTTGGAAGCCAGGCATGAGCATCGGCTGTGGCTTAGATTCTCAGGTCCTGATAGATCTAAAGAAAGATCCCATGTGTACATCCAAAACCAAAATGGCCAAAAGAGCAGTCCTTGTGGATGAAGTCTCTCGCCTTCCTCTGTAAGGTTCCTGATCTCCATCAAGTGATAACAGGGATCTTTGGGTCAACTGAGTTCTTCAAGCCCTGCAGAGGCTAGCCCATAGGTGCTGGGTTTTCTTATGACTGCAAATCACATAAAGAAACTATACCTGACAGTCAGTATGCCTCAAATTGGAAAAGCGGAACAGTATTAATGGCATGCCTCTTTGATCAGTCCTGGTTCACAGGAACGTTGTCCAGGAAACACTGACTTTAGACAAATGAAGGGCAAGGGAGCTTATTTTGACATTGTCTTGGGCTGTGTGCCTCATTAAAACTTCCAGCCAAGGTTATGATGAGTGACTATATGGAAGAAAATGAGGGCCATGTGGGAGTGTTTTGGTTTTAATTCTGGTCATTGGTGTGGCGGTTGGAAGAGATGACTGGGTCAACTGGGCTTGAACTCTGGAGTGTTTCCACGTAGAGACTGAGTTTTGAAACTGATCTCAGAGAAGTATTGCCATGAATTGTGTTGGGATTTTAGGAGGCCACGCATGAGAGTCGCCCTTGGAACCTGAGATCTAGGACCAGGGTGGCTTTCCACAAAGAACTGGGAATCTCAGCCTGGATATCACATGATTTTATTCTGAAAGACTTGGCAGCCATAGTTGAGAGTCAAAAGACATAGGACCTCACATTGTAGACCTCAATGGTCCTGGCTTCAAGTGACCTTTGTCCACTCTTTGGAAAGCCTTGCCTGTGAGAGTTCTCTAGAATTTTCTTTGAAATGAACTTTCTCAACATTTAATGGTTCCTGAATAATTGAAATCCACAGTGCATCCAACGTCATCCTTGAAAAATGGCTAGATAAATAACACGAAATTTTTGAAATTTCCATGACCAGGTGGAACTGCAGAAACTTTCGATGTCCTGTTGCTTACCATGAGTGTACCAGACAGTGCCTTGATTGACAGGGTTTCATGAAATTTGTTTAGAACAGAGAAGCCAGTATTTTGGAGCCTGCTGAGTAGTGGGCCTAGAGCAGTGGTGGAGAGGTGTGTGATAAAACATCATGGTGGGGCCATTTGGATCTGCCATTGGCTTCCAAATGGCTTGTAACTGACAGAGTGCAGACATCAGACCCTTATATGTAAAAGCATCTTGTTATATGGCGTAGTTTCAGGGCAATGTTCAGAATCAGGTTGCTATGGACAAGCGGGCAATCTTTGAGAGATAGAAGCCTGGTTGGTGAATTTTCTTGCAGACCCTGACCCACCACACGTGACAGAACTACCTCAAGCACTGTTTCCCAGTTGAACTCCTTGTATTTCATGAAGCAAGAACCAAACTCCAAGTGCAGCAGCAAGAAACACCACGAAAAGTGGAGGATGACCAAATGGTTTCACAGTCCACACGGGGAGACAATAAGCCCCCAGTGCCCACAGTTTACCTACAAAGAGACAATTCAGCACTGCTGCCTCGTGTTCATTGGAAAATAAGAAATGTTGTCCTCCAGGTCTCATAGATGCAGACCCAGCTTTGAGGGTCTCACTACAAAGGAAGCTTAACTAATGACAACAACCTATATTTCAGTGCCCAATTTCACTGGCAGTTTCTCAAGAAGTTTTAGGCAAGCAGAGCTTCATGTTTGTGGAGTGTGTACCCTGTCCTTACTTTTGGAAACTCCTATTGCACCTCCAAGTTTGTGCACTCCTGAGCATTTTCTATTCCAGAAATGTAATCACAGATTTTGTAACTCTTCTACTCTAATTGTGTCTCCCTTGGGGCAAAAGTAATGACAAGGCATTGTTCTGGATGAGAGTCAGAAGATTAATTTTTCTATTTTCCATTTGAAATTCTGAATCCCTGACACTAACCCATATTCTACTAGACTCTGACTACTAATCCAAATATGATGAAAGAAAATAACCCAAACAGTACATAAATACTTGCAGTTCAGAGTTGGACTTGCCTTTTGCATGATAAAGGGTAGGTGTTATAAATCTATTCAATATTTAATTGAAATAGTTCTCCATGTGTTTTTAAGTTAACAAATATGTGAATTACTGTCTCCCATTCTCTGGAGCTTATTCAGCACATGTATTTTTATATGCACCAATAGAATCCTACAAGGTATCACCCGTACATCCTTGTGAGGTATATGACTTAGCAGATACAAAGTGTGAGAAGTGATCACTCCTCCTAAAGCTGTTGGAACTGAAAATTCAACCTATGGGTGAGCTTCCCAGTGGAACAACATTATACATAAACCCATGTTCACTAAAATGAATGTTTTTGCATCTTTATGATATATATTTCATGATGAATTTCGATTGGCATATATATTGCTACTTTTTAATGTCTGTGTTTGTGTGTGTGTGTGTGTGTGTGTGTGTGTATATATATATATACTCTCTATATTTTTAAAAATATGAAATATATGTGTCTTATATACACTCCCTAAATTCATTCATGTTCATGTATGTGGATTAATAATCAACTTTTCACAAGATTATTCTTAGAAATATTCATCCACCCGAAATACATATTTGTTTCCTAGTACTGAAAACTAACTTCAGTAAAAGGTGCATACAAATCCTAATATGTCTACTTTAACTGACCCAGTTTAACATCAATGCATGTAGGTTCCTATGAGACATGATTTGTAATTTGACATTAATTTTTATTCCACACTGGTACATTACTATTTCTTCAGTTTATGCACATCTCAGTATATATATTTTATTCACTAGTTAGCAAATTTATAGGCATTTGTTTCACTTTCAATCACTTCCTGCTCCAGAACACATGTATTCCTCTATGTTTCTTGACTGGTCTATTCATGAGACTTTTTTCCAAATATATTATTTTCGATTTCCATAATCAATTTTGAACCAAAACTCACACACCCTTCATGATAAACCATAACCCTAAGATTATCGTTAGATATATAACTGGTTGGAATGAATGATTGCATATCAATTTAAAATTTCTTATAAATTTTCAGATATTTATTCAATCCATTATTTAAAGTGGATCCAGTTATATTATTTATTCACAGTATGGTCTATTCATGCATTATGTCTATATTCATTGAAACAGGGTACACCTATTTGTACCCCCATACTAATTTGTAAGTCTTCAAAATATTGCTCGCAGAATTGGTGGAAGAAATACTCTTTTCACCTGATCTACATACACATTTTATTACAGAAATATTCTGGACACAAAAAGCAAAGGTCACACTTACAATTGTACCAAAGCGTAAATGGAAAGTGAGCATGGATTACTAAAAACATCCATGTCCAGGTTGCCTAATGCTCTCAAATATCAATTCTATTTTTGACTACATATTTGTTTCTTCTTAAGATTATATATTCAACTTCAAACCTGTTGAAAATGTCTAACCCTATCACACAATTTATACTTTGCTTGATTTCCTAATGTCTCTATTGATATCTGCTTTCCTATATTTTTCCCCAGTTCATCATTGTGACTGACTCTTCACATGTGCTTACATTTACATACACTCTCTACCCGAAATCTTATTGCGAAAGAACTTTTGGTCCAAATCCTATACTCACTCTTCTTTCTAAACCTACCAACTACCTTCCTAATCCTACCGACTATCAGTTTTTGACTGGATGTTCTCTTCAACATTCAATATCCAAGGTACAAGGTACGATGCCAGTGTATATTGATTTATCTGAGACATCTGTGCTGCACATTACTCAAAGCTAAGTATCCCACTCAAGTCCCCAATGCCCTTCTGGGCTTCAAATCTTACCTAGATTTCTGCTTTCATACTTATGTTTCACATATATACTCTTGTAAATATCGCATTTTGCCAATACCATTATTCATCCCGCAGAATGATTTGTAACCCGAATTGAACATGTTATTAACCCTAACCATACACTGTTCCCTCAGTATAACTTACTTAAGAGCAGGGACAGTGTGGGTCTTACAATATAGGAATGTAGATGATCTTCCACCTGCTGAGAACATCAAAGATCCATGGAGAAATGATCCTTGCAGAAGATATAGGCAGCTATGTAGGACCTGAGAGAGCAATAGTCATCTTCCATGGCAAACAACCTGGTCAGGATTAATTGATAGTCTGAATCAGCCTCTCTCTTCTTAATGAAGAGAAGATGGACTGAACCAGGCCTCTGTGGAGAGCTGTTCCCTGGTGCCTATGGTTGATATACCATTCTAACTTCTGAATGTGTCACAGGATGTTGGGGCAGCCTCCATCTCATGGGAACCCTGGATGCAACTGTTAGCACAAAGTGGTTACCAAGGTAGTGACCATATTCAGTTCCTGAAAGAAGTGACCTCACTTCACTTCCTTGGTGATGGAATTCTCTGAACCTGGGATCCAGGAAGGAAGGCACCCAGAGCCAGTCCCACTCCCAGTTCCAGTGGGCTAACTTGTTCGCTTTTCCCAAAGACATAGTCAGTCTTTCTTGGTACCTACTGATGTGAGGATGGCCAAATGCCAGCAGAGCTCTAATGAGGGGCCTTTCCTGAGAAAGCAGGTAGTGGCTCACCTTTGGCTCCTGACAACTTCACAGAGTTGGACAAAGAGACCAGATCTGAAACAGGACAGGCCATTTTGGGGGAACATAATATGGCCCACCAGTCAGAAGACACTCCGGATAGTCACAGACCTATTTGGGGGAAGTAACTGCCTTTGCCATTGTAGGTGTGAGTTTGTGGTTTTTTCTCATGTTCTGAGAATAGGTAGGAAAGGTGGTTTGTTTGGTTTGGAGTGGACTGTTTCTAGTAAGTCGTTTGACATGGTGAGTGTTTCTAGGTCTGTGTATCCCACTGTATCCGTGGTTGTAGACATTAGAAAAGAGAATGCATCAATGGATGTGTTGTCTCTAGTTGAAAGCTTCCCCGCATTCATACTGCCCAATTAATGAATGGACTGCAGCTTGCCTTATGGATGGGCAACATCTACTATCTTCTAAAGTTCCTGTTTTCTTCGTGAATTCTGGCCACTCTCCAGAATAGGCTCATGGTTTTGTTTCCCAAATATGTAACACCACAAGATTCTGTGACATGGCCATGTACTGGATTGCTGAAGGGAATGGAGGCATCTAAGAAAACTCAGATTTCAGTGTGACCAGTAAAGTCTCAGTGGAGAAACCCTTCTTTGGGCCATTTGCTTACTTCTATTTCTATTACCCTGAATGTCAGGAAGGTCTTTGCCTCAGGCCACCCCTTTGTGTAGCCTGAAGAAAACTGTTTTCATATGGAAATGTATGGACATCACCTGTGGCTCTTTGCTTAATTGATTTGGAATGAGATGTGTCTGAATCAGCCTCTTGTCCTTGTATGAGGTTGTGGCTTTGATTCTCAGCACCTGATGGATCTAAAGAAAGATCCCATGTGCTTCCAAAACTAAAATGGCCAAAAGAGCAGTCATTGTTGATGAATATTTTTGCCTTCTTGTTTTAGGTTCCTGACCTCCATCAAGTGAGAATAGGGATCCTTTGGGTCAAATGAGTTCTTGAAATCCCTGCAGAGGCTAGCCCATATTTGCTTGGGTTTTCTCATGACTCCAAATCACATAAAGAATCTATACCCTACAGCCAGTAGGCCTCAAATTGGAGAAGTGGAACACTTTTACAGCAGGAATATTTGATCATTCCTGGTTCACAGGAAGAGTGTCCAGGCCATCATGATTTTAGGCAAATGAGGGGCAAGTGAGCTTATTTGGCTCATAGAAACCTCCAGCTGGAGGTTATGATGAGTGTCTACATGGAAGAAGATGATGGCCCTGTGGGAGTGTTTTGATTTTAATTGTGGTCATTTTTTGGCGGATGGAAGGGATGACTGGGTCCACCTGGGCTTGAACTCTGGTGTGATTCCCCTTAGAGACTGAGTTCTGAAACTGACCTCAGAGAAGTATTGCCATGAATTGTGTTGGGATTTTAGGAGGCCACGCATGAGACTCACTCTTGGAAACTGAGATCTAGGCCCAGGGTGGTTTCCACAGAGGCCTGAGAATCTCAGCCAGGATATCACATGATTTTATTCTGAAAGACTTAGCACCCATATTTGAGAGTCAAAACACACATGGACCTCACATTGTAGATGTCAGTTGGCCTGGCTTTAGGAGACCTTTTGGCAACTGTTTGAGAAGCATTGACTGTGAGAGTTCTCCAGAGCGTTCATTGTAATGAACTTTCTCAACACTTAATGGTTCCTGAATGAATTGAAACCCACAGTGCCTCTAACTTCATCCTTGAAAAATTGCTAGATAAATACCATGAAATTTTTGAAATTCCCATGACCAGGTGGCACTGCAGAAACTTTTGATGTCCTGTTGCTGATCATGTGTATACCAGACAGTGCCTTGTTTTTGACTGGGTTTCATTAAAATGGTGAAGAACAAGAGAAGCCAGTAATTTGGAGCCTGCTGAGTAGGGGGCCTAGAGCAGTGGTGGGCAGGTGTGTGATAAAACATCATGGTGGGGGCATGTGAATCTGCCATTGGCTTCCAAATTTTTTGTGACTGATATAGTGCAGACATCAGACCCTTATATGTAAAGGCATCTTGTTAAATGGAGAGTTTTCAGGGCAATATTCAGAATCAGGTTGCTATGGTTATTGGGGCAAGCTATGTGGGATACAAGCCTGGTTGGTGCATTCTCCTGCAGACCCTGACCCACCACACGTGACAGAACTCCCTCCAGCACTGTATCTCAGATGAACTTTTTATGTTTTGTGAAGCAAATACCAAATTCCCAGTGCAGCAGCAAGAAATACCACGAAAAGTGGAGGACGACCAAATGTCTTCACAGTCCCCACTGGGAGACACTTAGCTTCCAATGGACACAGTTTAGCTACAAAGAGAGAATTGAGCACTGCTGCCTCATGTTCATTGGAATATTAGAAACCATGTCTTTCGGTTACATAGATGCAGACCCAGCTATGATGGTCTCACTACAAAGGAAGCTAAAGCTCATGACAACAACATATATTTCAAGTGCCCAACCTCAGAAGCCGTTTCCCAAGAATTCTTAGGCCAGCAGAGCTCCTTTTTGTGGAGTGTTTACCCTGTCCTTTACTTTTGGAAACTCCTCTACCACCTCCAAGGTTGTGAACTCCCGAGCATATTCCATTCCATATATGTATTCATAGATTTTCACACTTTTCTACTCTAATTGTGTTTTACTTGGGGCGTAGGTAATGTCAAGGCATTGTTCTGGATGTGAGTGGGAAGATTTTTGTTTAGCACATATTTACATACACATTGGATTCATTTTTCAATTTTCCATTTGAAATACTGAATCCCTGACACTAACCCATACCCTACTAGTCTCTGACTAATAATCCTAATATGATGGTGAAAAATAAGCCAAAAAGAGAAGAAACACAAGCAGTTCAGAGGACGCATTGTGTATAGTTGGAATTGCCTTTTGCATTATATAATGTAGGAGTTATAAGTCTAGTCAATTTTTTTGTTGAAATAGTTCTAAATGTGTTTTTAAAATTAGCAAATATGTGAATCCCTGTCTCCCTTTCTCTGTAGCCTATTCAGCACATGTATTTTTATATGCACATATAGAATTCTACCTGATATCACTCTTATACACTTGTGAGGTGGCTTAATTGGCAGATGCAAATTGAGAGAAGAGTTCACTCCTCCTAAACGCTGTTGGAACTGAAAATTCAACCTATGGGTGAGCTTCCTAGTTGAAAAACATTATACATGAATCCATGTTCAGTAAAATGAACATTTTTCGATCTGTGGATTATATACATTTCATGATGAATTTCTATTGGCATATATGTTGCTACTTTTTTTTTCTTTTATTGGTTGCTCAAAACATTACAAAGCTCTTGAATATCATATTTCATACATTAGATTCAAGTGGGTTATGAACTCCCATTTTTACTCCAAATACAGATTGCAGAATCACATTAGTTACACATCCATATTTTTACATAATGCCCTATTAGTTACTGTTGTATTCTGCTACCTTTCCTATACTCTACTATCCCCACTCCCCTCTCTTCCCATCTTCTCTCTCTACCATACCTACTGTAATTCATTTCTCTCCTTGTTTACTTTCCCACAACCTCTTATATGTAATTTTGTGTAACAATAAGTGTCTCTCTCCATTACCATGCAATTTCCCTCTTCTCTCCCTTTCCCTCCCACGTCATGTTTCTGCTTAATGTTAATCTTTTCTTTATGCTCTTCCTCCCTGCTCTGTTCTTAGTTGCTCTCATTATATCAAAGAAGACATTTGGTAATTGTTTTTTAGGGATTGGCTAGATTCACTAAGCATAATCTGCTCAGTGCCATGCAAATTTCCCTGCAAATTCCATGATTTTGTCATTTTTTAGTGCTGCGTAATTCTCGATAGTATATAAAAGTCACATTTTTTTATCCATTCATCTATTGAAGGGCATCTGGGTTGGTTCCACAGTGTAGCAATTGTGAATTGTGCTGCTATGAAAATCCATGTGGCAGTATCCCTGTAGTACGCTCTTTTAAGGTCTTCAGGGAATAGTCCGAGAAGGGCAATAGCTTGGTCAAATTGTGCTTCCATTCCCAGCTTTCCCAGGAATCTCCATACTGCTTTCCAAATTGGCCGCACCAGTTTCAGTCTCACCAGCAATGTACAAGAGTACCCTTTTCCCCACATCCTCGCCAGCACTTGTTGTTGTTTGACTTCATAATGGCTGCCAATCTCACTGGATTGAGATGGTATTTTAGGGTGGTTTTTATTTGCATTTCTCTTACTGCTAGAAATGGAGAGCATTTTTTTCATGTACTTGTTAATTGATTCTATGTCCTCCTCTGAGAAGTTTCTTTTCAGGTCCTTGGCCCATTGGGTTATTGGTTATCTTATTGTCTAATTTTCTAAGTTCTTTGTATACTTTGTATACTCTGGATATTAGGGCTCCATGTGAAGGGTGAGGACTAAAAATTTGTTCCCATGATGTAAGCTCCATATTTACCTCTCTTATTGTTTCTCTTTCTGAGAAAAAATAATTCAGTTTAAGTAAGTCCCATTTGTTGATTCTTATTATTAACTCTTGTTCTATGGGTGTCCTATTAAGGAATTTGGAGCCTGACCACACAATATGTAGATCGGAGCCAACTTTGTTTTCTATCAGACGCAGAGACTCTGATTTGAAACTAGCTCCTTGATCCACATTGAGTTAACTTTGGTGCATGGCGAGAGGAGGGGATTCAGTTTCATTTTGTTGCATATGGATTTCCAGTTTACCCAACACCATTTGATGAAGATGCTATCCTTCCTCCATTGCAGGCCTTTAGCTCCTTTATCAAATATAAGATAGTTGTAGCTTTTTGGATTAGTTTCTGTGTCCTCCATTCTGTACCATTGGTCCACCCGCCTGTTTTGGTACCAGTACCATGCTGTTTTTATTATGATTGCTCTGTAATATAGTTTGAAATCTGGTATCGCTATACTGCCTGATTCACACTTTCTGCTTAGAATTGCTTTTGCTATTCTGGGTCTTTTATTTTTCCATTTGAATTTTATGATTGCTTTATCTATTTCTACAAAAAGTTTCTATGGGATTTTGATTGGCATTGCATTAAACCTATAGAGAACTTTTGGTAATATCACCATTTTGATGATGTTAGTTCTGCCTATCCATGAACACGGTATATTTTTCCATCTTCTAAGATCTTATTCTATTTCTCTTTTTAGGGTTCTGTAGTTTGCATTATATAAATCTTTCACCTCTTTTGTTAGGTTTATTCCAAAGTATTTAATTATTTGAGGAAATTGGGAATGCAGTGTTTTGACTCATTTTTGTTTCAGAAGTTTTGTCGCTGATATACAGAAATGCCTTTGATTTATTCATGTTGATTTTGTATCCTGCCACATTGCTGCATTCATTTATGAGTTCTAGTAGTTTTTTCTGTAGACCCTTTTGGGTCTTCTATGTATAGAATCATGTCATCTACAAATAGTGATAATTTAAGTTCTCCTTTTCCTATTTTTATGCCTTTAATGTCTTTCATCTCTCTAATTGCTCTGGCCAGTTTTTGGAGAACTATATTGAATAGAAGTGGTAATAGAGGACATCCCTGTCTTGTTCCAGATTTTAGAGGGAATGCCTTCAATTTTTCTCCATTCAGAATGATGCTAGCCTGAGGATTAACATAGATAGCTTTTACAATGTCGAGGTAAGTTCCTGTTATCCCTAGTTTTTAAAATGTTTTGAACATAAAGAAATGCTCTACTTTGTTGAATGGTTTTTCTGCGTCTATCGAGATGATCATATGGTTCTTATCTTTAAGACTATTGATGTTGTGAATAACATTTATTGATTTCCATATATTGAACCCTCCTTGCATCCCAGGGATGAATCCAAGTTGATCATGGTGCACGATTTTTTTGATGTGCCTTTCTATCCAATTCGCCAGAATTTTAATGAGGATTTTTGCATCTAGGTTCATCAGAGATATTGGTCTGTAGTTTTCTTTCTTTGAGGTGTCTTTGTCTGGTTTCAGAATCAGGGTGATGTTGGCCTCATAGAATGAATTCGGCAGAGCTCCCAGTTTTTCTATTTCCTGAATAACTTGAGAAGTATTGGTATTAATTCTTCTTTAAAGGTTTTGTAAAACTCTGCTGTATACCCATCCGGTCCTGGGCTTTTCTTGGTTGGTAGTCTTTTGATTGCTTCTTCTACTTCATCCATTGATATTGGTCTGTTTAAATTGTGTGTTTCCTCCTGACTCAGTCTGGGCAAATCATATGACTTAAGAAATTTATTGATGTCTTCACTATTTTCTATTTTATTGGAATACAGGTTTTCAAAATAATTTCTAATTTTCTTCTGTATTTATGTAGCATCTGTTGTAATATTGCCTTTTTCATCCCGTATGTTAGTAATTTGATTTCTCTCTCTTCTTCTCTTCGTTAGCATGGCTAAGGGTCCGTCTATCTTATTTATCTTTTTGAAGAACCACCTTTTAGTTTTGTTAATTTTTTCAATAGTTTCTTTTGTTTCAATTGCGCTATGATTTTAATTATTTCTTGCCTTCTGCTACATTTGCTGTTGTTTTGCTCTTCCTTTTCTAAGGCTTTGAGATGAAGTGTGAGCTCATTTATTTGTTTTTCTTTTCTATTTTGAGGAATGACCTCTAGGCGATGAATTTACCCCTTAAAACTTCTTTTCATTGTACCCCATAGAATCTGATATGTTGTGTCTGTATTTTCATTTATCTCTAAGAATTTTTTGATTTCCTCCTTTATGTCTTCTGTAACCCATTGATCATTCAGTAACATATTCTTCATTTTGCATGTGATGTATGATTTTTTCTTCCTTCTTTATCATTGGTTTCCAGGTTCATTCCATTATGATCACAAAAAATTCATGGTATTATCTCCACCCCTTTATATTTACTGAGGGTTGCCCTATGGCATAACATATGGTCTATTTTTGAGAAGGATCCATGTGCTGGTGAGAAAAAAGTATATCCACTTGATGATGGTTGATATATTCTATATATGTCAGTTAAGTATAGGGTATTGATTGTAATATTGAGTTCTATAGTTTCTTTATTCAACTTTTGTTTGGAGGATCTGTCCAATGGTGAGAGAGGTGAGTTGAAGTCATCCATAATTATTGTATTGTGGTCTATTTGATACTTGAACTTGAGGATAAATTGTTTTATGAACGTCGCAGCACCATTATTTGCTGCGTGAATATTGATAATTGTTATGTCTTGTCGGTGAATGGTTTCTTTTAACAGTATATAAAGTCCTTCCTTATCCCATTGAATAAATTAGTCTTGAGGTCGATTTTATTAGATAGGAGGATGGCCACCCCTGCTTCCTTACGAGGACTGTGTGCATGGTATAAATTTTCTCAATCTTTCACCTTCAGCCTGTGTATGTCTTTTCCATTCAGATGTGTCCCTTGGAGGCAACATATTGTTGGATTTGTTTTTTTTTTATTTCAAGTTACAAGCCAATGTCACTTTATTCGAGAGTTTAAGCCATTATCATTTAGAGTTACTATTGATATATGGTTTGTACCTCCACCCATGTTTTTTATATATATATTTTTTAATTAGTTTGATTCTCCATGATTTGCTTTTCCCCTTCCCTCTGTCATTACTGAGGCACTTCTCACTGATGGTTTTCGTTGTTGATTTTCATTTCTTCCTCGTGTAGTGTTTTGCTCAAGATGCTTTGCAATGCTGGTTATCTGGCTGAAATTCTTTTAGCTTTTGTTTATCATGAAATATTTTTATCTTGTTGTCTTATCTTAAGCTTAATTTTCCTGGATACATAATTCTTGGTTGGCGTCCATTGTCTTTCAGTGTTTGAAGTACGTTGTTCCAGGATCTTCTCATTTCCAGCGTCTATGATGAAAAATCCATTGTTAAACTTTTTGGTTTACCCCTGATTGTAATGATTGTAATCTGCCTCCTTTCTCTGGTAGCTTTTAATATTTTCTCATTGTTCTGTATATTGGATATCTTTATAACAATGTGTCTTGGCATTGGTCTACTGTGATTTTGTGTGCTCGGTGTCCTGTAAGCATCTACAATTTGTTTATCCGTTTCCATTTTTATTTCTGGAAAGTTTTCTGTAATTATTTCATTCACCAGGTTTCTCATTCCCTTGGTTTTAATCTCTGTACCTTCCTCTATCCATATGGCTCATTAGTTTGTTTTTTTTTATGTTATCCCATATCTCTTGAATGTTTTCTCATAATTTTTTACAGCATTTCTTTGTTGGCTAGACTTTTTTCAAGATGATATATTTTGTCTTCATTATCTGACATTCTGTCTTCTACTTGCTCTACTCTGTTAGTGATACTCTCAATTGAGTTTTTAATTTGGTTTATCATTTCCTTGATTTCTAGAATTATTGTTTGATTTTTCTAATAATCTCTATCTCCTGATAAAGATGCTTAATTTCTTATTTTATCTGTTTATGTAATTTATTTTCAATGCGTTCTATCACTGTTTGTTTTTGCTGTCTCGTATCCTCTTTAAGGTTCCATTCCATCTGTCTAAGGTATTCCTTGAGTTCTTTATATGACCATTTTTCTGATGACTCTAGGTGCTCTTGAATATTTAGGCTGTCCTTCATTGTTCGTACTTTTTTTCTTCCTTGCTTTTTTATGCTTCTCATGTTACTTCTCGTTCTGTTTGACTACTGAGTTACTGCTTACTCTTATAAATTTATTTGATGCTTGGGAGGAAAGATATTAGAAGGGAAGGGAGAAGTCACTAAAGAGAATGAGAGTAGGCAGGTAGAATTCAAGTAAGGGGGAATAAAAAAATTGAAATGAAATGAAAAGACAAAAAAATAGAAAATAAAGAAAGAAAATTTTAAGTAATAATGATGATTAAAAAATTGAAAATTAAAATTTAAAATAATAATATTAATAATAATAATAATAAAATAAAAGAAATTAAAAAAATAAAAACATTTAAAAAAGTTAAAGAACAACAACAACAAAAATGAAAATGAAAGAAAAAGAAAAAGATACAAATAAAAAAATAGTAATAATACATGCAGTCCTAGAGTTCAATTAACTTCTCTTCCAGTAGGTGGAGCTGTGCGCACTGGGCCAAGCTTCTCCTCTCAATAAGTGGGAACCAATCACTGTGCAGCAGCTCTTCCTCCCAGACTGGGCGGGTCTCCAACCCTGAGTGCCTAGGGCCTTCTCTTGTGCTTCCTCAAGCCAGGCCCCACTCACCTGTGACGCTCACCACAATACTGGTTACAAGCCAGGCCTCTGCTCCTGGTAGCCCTATTTCCATGAACGCCTGGGCACACTCTCCTTGATTGCCTCCCTCAGACCCTAAGTTTGTAGAGCTTGGGGCTGAGAAACCCCAGCGAATTTGCTTGCCCTTCGGGAGCCATGGCCCCGGTAGGTGGTGTAAGAGACCTCAATTGTCAGCACTGGTGGGAGCGGTAGCCGGCAATTACACGCCTCGAGTCCCGAGCCAATCCTGATTCCCTAGGTCTGGGTATCGCTCTCCTTGGAGAGCTGGGAGGGACCATTACGGCAGAGGTGGGAAGGGCCCTTGAGGTTTCCCTGCGGTGTTGAGAGAGATGGCAATGGGATAACACACTTGTCGCACTGGTTTCAATGAAGTTATCTCCTCCGACTGTGACGTCAGTTCGCTGCCATGGTGGTATCCCATTAAAATGGTGACCGTTCGTTCCCTTTGCTGGGTGACCAATGCAACAGGTGGGTCCTGACTATCTCTCCCAAGCCCCATTTCAATCCTGTGGCCACTGCCTATGAAGGCTCAGTTGGCTTTTAACTCTGTCAATTCCGAAAGCCCGAGCAATTATTTCAGCGGGAATGTTAGTGCTGAGTCACAAAAACCAGATGAATCTAAGCTTGAATGCAGCCAATCCGGGCTTTGTGTGTGTTCTGAGGGGCCCAGACTGTTCGCCCCAGATTCACAACAGGTCAATATTGCCTAGTGATTCTGAGCAAACAGCATTTAGACAGTTTACGACTCCCTATGCCCGCGCAGCTGAAGAGATCAGAGACTTGAATTCTCCATGCCTTCCTTCATAATGGATCTTGGATCTCCTCTATTGCTACTTTTTAATATCTGTGCATTTGCGTGTGTGTGTGTGTATATATATATATATATATATATATATATATATATATATACTCTTTAGATTTTTCAAAATATGAAATATATGTGTCTTATTATGCACTCCCTAAATACATTCATATCCATATCTGTGGATTTATAATCAACTTTCAACAAGATTATTTTCAGAAATAATCATCCACCTGAAATACATATTGTTTCCTAGTACTGAAAACTAAATTCAGTGAATGGTGCATACAAACCCTAATATTTCTACAGTTACTTAGCCAGTTTAAAATGAATGCAAGTAGATTCCTAGGGGACATGATGTGTATTTTGACTTTCATTTTTATTCAACACTTGTACGTTACTATGTCTTCAGTTCATGCACATGATGGGATATATATTTCAGTCACAAATTAGAAAATTTATAGGCATTTGTTTCACGATCAATCACTTCCTGATTCAGAACACATGTATTCCTCCATGTTTCTTGACTGGTCTTTTCATGAGACTTCTTTCCAAACATATTATTTTTGTTTAACATCATCACGTGTAAAGCAAAACTCAAACACCATTCATCATAAACCATAATCCTAATATTACCATTAGATATATAACTGGTTGGAATGAATGATTGTATATCAATATAAGATTTCTTATATATTTTCACATATCAATTCAATCCATTATTTAAAGTGGAATAAGTTACGTTATTTATTCATAGTATGGTCTATTCATGCATTATCTCTATATTAATAGACACAGGGTACACCTCTTTGTACCCCTAATACTAATGTATACGTCTTCAAAATATTGCTCCCAGAAATGGTGAAAGAAATACTCATGCCACCTGATCTACATATACATTTTATCACAGTAATATTCTGAACAAAAAAAGAACGATAAAAATGTCACACTTATGATTGTACTAAAGCCTAAAAGGAAAGTGAACGTGGATAACTAATAACATCCATGTCCAGGTTGCCTAATGCTCTCAAATGTCATTCCCATTCGTGACGACATATTTGTTTTTTCCTATGATTATGTATTCAAACTCAACCCTGTTGAAAATGTCTAATCCTATCACTCACTTTATACTTTGCCTGATTTCGTAATGTCTCTATTGACACCTGCTTTCCTACATATTTTCCCCAGTTCATCATTGTGACTGACTCTTCACATGTGCTGACATTTCCATTCACTCTCTAAACGATACCCTATTGCTAAAGAATCTTTTTATTCCAAATCATATACTCACTCTTCTTCCTAAACCTACTGACTATCTTCCTAATCCTACTGACTATCCCTTTTTGACTGGATGTTCTCTTCTACATTCAATCATCCAAGGTACAAGGTCCTATGCCACTATATTTCGATTTAACTGAGACAACTGTACAGAACATAATTCAACACTAAGTATCCAAATAAAGGGCCCAATGCCCTTCTGGGCTTCAAATCTTTCTTAGATTCCCGTTTTCATACACATATTTCACGTATATATTCTTATAAATATCGCAGGTTCCCAATCTCATTATTCTTCCTGCAGAATGATTCCTAACCCAAATCGAACATATTATTAACCGTAACCATACACTCACTTTGCAGGAGAGCAATAACAGTGTGGGTATTAAACTACAGGAATCTAGGGGATCTTCACCTGCTGAGAAACTCAAATGTTCATGCAGAAATGATCCCTGGTGAAGATGAAGGTAGCTATGAAGTACCTCAGAAAGCAAAAGTCATCTTCCATGGCAATCATCCTGGTCAGGATGGAGGGTTGTGTCTGAATCAGTCTCTCTCTTCTTAATGTATAGAACATGGACCAAACCAGTCCTGTGTGGAAGCTGTTCCCGGATGCTTATGGTTGATATAACATTCTAACTAGAGAAAGTGTCCCATGAAAATCAGTACAGCCTCCACCTCATGTTACTTTTGGAAGCAACTGTTAGGACAAAGTGGTTGCCAAGGCAGTGACATCATTCATATCCTGAAGGAAGTGATCTCACCTCACATCCTTGGTGATGGAACTCTCTGAACTTGAAATCCAGGAAGCCAGGCACCAAGAGACAGTCCCTGTCCTAGTCCCAGTGATCTGACATGTTTGAATTTACCAAGGACAGAGTCAGTCTTTCTTGGTACCTACAGATGTGAGGATGGCCAAATGCCAGGAAACCTCTGAAGAGGGGCTTTTCCTGAGAAAGCAGGTAGTGTCTCACCGCTGGCTCTTGAGAACTTCACAGAGTTGGCCAAGCAGACATGATCTGAGACAGAAGAGGTCATTTCCGGGGAACATAGTATGGCCCACCAGTCAGAGGACACTCCGGGGAGTCACAGACCTACTAGGGGGAAGGAGGTGCCTTTGTGGGTGTGGGTGTGAGTTTGTGGTTTTGTCTCATGTTCTGAGAATAGGTAGGAAAGGCGGTTTGTTTGGTATGGAGTGGAATATTTCTATTAAGTCCTTTGACAAGGCGAGTGTTTCTATGTGTGTGTATCCCACTGAGTCCATTTTTGTAGACATTAGAAAAGACAATGCATCAATGGATGTGTCCTGTCTAGTAGAAAGCTTCCCAGCATTCATCCTGCCCAATTCATGAGTGGACTCTGGCTTGCCTTATGGATGGGCAACACCTACAAGCTTCCTAATTTCCTGTTTTCTTTCTCAATTCTTGCCACTCTCCAGAATAGTATCGTGGTTTTGTGTCCAAGATTTGTACCTCCAAGATCTGTGACATGGCTATGTACTGGATAGCTGAAAGAAATGGCTAGCATCTCAGAAATCTCAAATATCTGTTGACCAGGAAAGTCTCAGTGGAGAAACCCCTCTTTGTTCCTTTTGCTTACCTATTGTTCTGTTGAATGTCAGGAAGTTTTTTGCCTCAAGCCACCACTTTGTGAACCCTGAAGAAAACAGTTTTCAAATGGAAATGAATGGGAATCACCTGTGACTCTTTGCTTAATTGCTTAGGATTGGGATATGTCTGAATCAGCCTGTTGGCCCTGTGTGAGGCTGTGGCTTAGATTCTCAGCACCTGATGGATCTAAAGATAGATCCCATGCGTGCATCCAAAACCAAAATGGCAAAAAGATCAGATATTGTTGATGAACTCTCTTGCCTTCCTCTGGTAGGTTCCTGATATCCATCAAGTGAGAATAGGGATCCTTTGGGTCAAATGAGTTCTTCAAAGCCCTGCAGAGGCTAGGCCATAGGTGTTTGATTTTCATGACTCCAATTCACTTAAAGAATCTAAACCCCAAAGCTAGAAGGTCTCAAGTTGGAGAAGCCAAGCAATATTAAAGGCAGGCCTATTTGATCACTACTGGTTCACAGGAAGAGAGTCCAGGCCACCCTGACTTTAGGCAAATGAGGGGCAGGGAGCTTATTTTGGACACTGTCATGGGCTGCGTCCCTTATGGAAACCTCCAGCCAGAGAATATGATGAGTGTCTATATGGAAGAAGATGAGGGCCATGTTAGAGTGTTTGGTTTTAATTGTGGATATTTGTCTGGCGGTTGGAAGAGATCTCTGGGTCCACCTAGGCTTGCACTTTGGTGTGATTCCCCTTAGAGACTGAGTTCTTTTACTGATCTCAGAGAATTATTCCCAGGAATTGTGTTGGAATTTTAGATGGCCATGCATGAGAGTTGCCCTTGGAAAGTGACATCTAGGCCCAAGTTGACTTTCCACAGAGCACAGGGAATCTCAGCCAGGATATCACATGATATTATTCTTAAAGACTTGGCAGCCATATTTGAGAGTCGAAACACACATGGACCATACATTGTAGACCTCAACGGGCCTGGCTTAATCTGACTTTTCGCCACTTTTGGAAGCCTTGCCTGTAAGAATTCTCCAGAGTTTTCATTGAAATGAGCTTCCTCACCATTTAATGGTTTCTGAGTGAATTAAAATTCCCAGTGCCTCCAACTTCATCCTTGAAAATTGGCTATATCAATACCATGAAATTTTTGAAATTCCCATGACCGGGTAGCACTGGAGAATATTTGGATGTCCTGTTGCTGATCATGAGTATACAAGACAGTGCCTTGATTGACTGGGTTTTATGAAAGTGGTGTTTAACAGAGATGCCAGTAAGTTGGATCCTGCTGAGTAGTTGTACTAGAGTAGTGGTTGGCAGGTGTGTAATAAAACATCTGTGGTGGGGGCATTTGGATCTGCCATTGGCTTCCAAATGGATTGTGACTGACATTTTGCAGCCAGTAGACCCTTATATGTAAAAGCATATTGTTATATGGAGAGGTTTTAGGGCAATGTTCAGAATCAGGTTGCTATGGTCAATGGGGCAAGCTATGTGGGATGGAAGCCTGGTTGGTGCATTCTCCTGACGAACCTGACCCACCACACTTGACAGAACTTACTTCAGCACTGTGTCCCATTTGAAATCCTTGTATTTCATGAAGCAAATACCAATCTCCCAGTGTAGCAGCAAGAAATACCACGAATAGTGGAGGATGACCAAATGGAATTACAGTCCACAAGGGGAGACACTTAGACCCCAGTGGCCACAGGTTACCTACAAATAGAAAATTCAGCACTGCTGCCTCATGTTCATTGGAAAATAAGAATCCATGTCATCAAGATCACATAGATGAAGACTCAGCTATGATGGTCTCACAACAAATGAAGCTAATGCTCCTGACAACAGCATATATTTCATTGCCCAACCTCAGAGGCAGTTTCTCCAGATGTTAGGCTGGCAGAACTTCATGTTTGTGGAGTTTTTACCCTGTCCCTTACTTTTGGAAACTCCTCTACCACCTGCAAATTTGTGAACTCCTGAGCATTTTTCATTACACATATGTATTCACAGATTTTCTAACTCTTCTCCTCTAATTGTGTCTTATGTGGGGCGAAGGTAATGTCAAGGCATTGTGCTGAATGAGGGTGGGAAGATTTTTGTGTAGCACATATTTGCATACACATTTGATACTTTTTCCAATTTTCCATTCGAAATACTGAATCCCTGACACTAACACATACCCTACTAGACTTTGACTTTTAATCCTAATATGGTGGAGAAAAATAACCCAAACAGAATAGAAATACAAGAGGTTCACAGGAGGCATGGTGTATAGTTGGACTTGCCTTTCGTATGATAAATGGTAGGTGTTATAAATCTAGCGAATATTAATTGAAATAGTTCTCCATGTGTTTTAAAAGTTAACAAACATGTGAATAACTGTCTCCCTTTCTCTGTAGCCTATTCATCACATGTATTTTTATATGCACATATAGAATTCTACCTGGTATCATTCGTACATTTTGTGAGGTGGCTGGCTTGGCAGATGCAAATTGTGAGAAGAGATCACTCCTACTAAATGCTGTTGGAACTGAAAATTCAACATATGAGTGAGCTTCTTATTTGAACAACATAAATCCATGTTCATTAAAATGAATATTTTTGGATCTGTGGATGATATATTACTTCGTGGTGAATTTCGATTGGCATACATAATGCTACTTTTTAATGTCTGTGTGTGTATGTGTGTATATATATATATATATATATATATATATATATATATATTCACTCTCCAGATTTTTCAAAATATGAAGTATATTTTTTCTTATTATACACTCCCTAAATTCACTCATATTCATGTATTTGGATTAATAATCAAGTTTTCACAAGAATATTCTCAGAATTATTCATCCACCAGAAATACATATTTGTTTCTTAGTACTGAAAACTAACTTTGGGGGATCATATGATGGTGGTGAAGGGAGTGCATCACCCCCATGTACCGCGTCACTGTGCGGGAGAATGACGAGTTATAATGGCTAAAACCTATCTTGTTAGAAATTTCCAGCAAAATTGGGGTGCTCCAAAACCTAGTGGACATATTTCCATCTCACGAGGATCAGCTACGCGGGCTCAAACACGAGTGATTTGTCCACATAGAGGGTCATGCTGCTTATTCAGGAAATAGGTCTGCGGCTAGAGTCTGCGGCGTGCACTGGGAAACGAAGAGATAGCAATGCAAATATACAGCGGTGTGGATTCTGTGGGCTCCTGACAGGTATGCAATCACTGTGCTAAGTGCTGAATTCTGGGTTTGAGACGGGAAAGGATGCGGTCCAATTCGGTTCTCCACACCGGTCAGACCACAGAGGAAGCCAGCGGCCACCATCTTGGAGAGCTGATGTCACCATCCCTGTTTTCGACTGATCGAAGCTCATTCAGCTATAGAACAGGTAATTTCAGGATGCCATTCACCTTTGTGTCGCAGACAAATTACTCAGGCTCAGTGCCAAAGAACCTGCAGAAACTCCGTCTTCGAGCCTGCTCCTATTAGAACATACACCAAGCCCAGAGCGGACGAATTCCGCCTCTCGGAACTGATCTGGCCGAGGGCTAAAGAACCCGTGGAAACTGCTTCTCGTTCCGGGTCTTGCTGAATACTGTGGAGGTAAATATCAACTGAGCCTTCATAGGCAGTGGCAACAGGATTGAGACGAGGCTTGTGAGGGCCGGTCAGGACTCACCCATTGCTTTGGTCACCCAGAAAAGGGAACGAAATGCTGCCTTTCACATGGGATACCAACATGACAAATTTCTGATGTCATCAGAAAGCAGCAGAGGAGATAACTTCATTGATACCAGCAGTGACAGAAACAGTTGGTCTCCTGGTGAAGAAAGTGAGTCACAAACACCCAGGTCTCTCTCACTTTGTCATCAAGCCAGAGGGGCAGAGCAGAGCAGCTGCCCGCACCTGGAACAGACCCAGTGACACACCTGCATGGTAGTCACGTCAACCCAATTGGAGTAGAGGCAGAACAGAGCCGCTGCCCAGGCCCAGAACAGGCCCAGCGACCCACAGGTGTGGTAGTCACGTCACCCCAATTGGAGTAGTTGTAGAGCAGAGCCTTCTCCCGTGCCTAGTACAATCCCAGTGGGTCACCAGCATGGTAGTCACATTACCCCAATAGGAGTAGGGGCAGAGCAGAGCCTTCGCCCATGCCCAGAACAGGCCCAGCAACCTGCAGGCATGGTAGTCACGACACACCAATTGGAGTAGGGGCAGAGCAGAGCCACCACTCGCGCCCGCAAGGTAGCAGACCTGCACCTGACCAGAAGAAGAGGCCCAGCGGCCTGCTGGCGCGGCAGACACTTTACCCCATTTGGAGTAGGGGCAGAACAGATCTGTAGCCCGTGCTCACAAGGTATCCTGACCTGCGACCAACCGGCAGACCAGGCCCAGCGGCCCACCGGCGTGGTAGTCACGTCACCCCAATTGGGGTAGGGGTAGAGCAGAGCCGCCGCCCACGCAAGCAAGGTAGGCAGACCTGCGACCGATCGGCAGAACACCGCAGGGGTCCACGGGCATGGTAGACACGTCACACCAATTGGAGGAGGGGCAGAGGAGAGCAGCCTCCTGCGCCTGCATGGTAAGCAGACCTGCGACCGATCAGAATAACAGGCCTACCGGCCCATCAGCTTGGTAGATATATCACCCCAATTGGTGGAACAGCAGAGCCACCCCTGCCCCTGCAATGAAGACTTTTCAAATATACAAGAGCAATATAAATATATAGGGGGAAAATTTCAAAATCACAACAGTTTCACCAAGCAGAAAGAAACGCGAGCAGTATGAAAAGAAAAGGAAAAAAGAACCACAAGTAATGCAGGTCAACACAACTTTAGAAGAGGTAATAGCTGCAGCAGATGGAATGTCAGATAAAGAACTCAGGATATACATTCTTCAGATGATCTGAAGTCTCAAGGAAGACATTAGACAGCAAAATCAGACAATGAAAGATCACTTCAACAATGAATTACATAAACAAAACCAAGAAGCAAAAGATCAACTATACAGGGAGATAGAGGTTGTAAAAAATAACAAACAGAAATCCTAGAAATGCAGGAAGCAATAAACCATCTTAAAAACTCAATTGAGAATACTACCATCAGAGTAGAACACTTAGAAGATAGAACATCAGACAATGAAGACAAAGTATTTCAACTTGAAAAGAACATAAACAGCTCAGCCAAACTGTTAAGAAACCATGAAGAGAACATCCAAGAAATATGGGATAAAATAAAGAGACCAAACTTAAGAGTCATTGGGATACAGGAAGGTATAGAGGTCCAAACCAAAGGAATGAGCAATCTATTCAATGAAATAATATGAGAAAACTTCCCAGACTTGAAGAATGAGACAGACTCCCAAGTTCTAAAAGCCTACAGGACGCCGAATGTGAAAAATCATAAGAGATCCACACCTAGACACATTATAATGAAGATGCCCAACATACAGAATAAGGAGAGAATTTTAAAATCTACAAGAGAAAGGAAGCAGATTACATTTAGGGGTAAACCAATCAGGATAACAGCTGATCTTTCAACAAAGACTCTGAAAGCTAGAAGATCCTGGAATGACATTTTTCAATCACAGAAAGAAAATGGGTTCCAACCATGTACTGTGTATCCAGCAAAATTAAGCTTCAGGATGGAAGATGAAATTAAAACTTTCCACGATAAACAAAAGTTAAAAGAATTTGTAGCTAGAAAACCATCTCTTCAAAACATCCTTGGCAAAATATTACAGGAAGAGTAATTGGAAAATAATGAAAACCAACAGTGGGAGGTAGGACATTAAAGGGGGGAAATAATCAAAGAGGAAAACAATCCATGTTTAATAACATAAATAAACAAATATGGCTGGAAGAACAACCCTTATCTCAATAATAACTGTAAATGTTAATGGCTTAAACTCACCAATTAACAGACACAGGCCAGTAGAATGGATCACAAAACAAGACCCAATAATATGCTGCCTACCGGAGACGCATTTGATAAGAACAAGACATACATACACTGAAGGTGAAAGTTTGGAAAAAATCATATCACTCATATGGACTTCGGAAAAAAGCAGGAGTGTCCATACTCATATCAAATAAAATAGATTTCAAGCCAAAGTTAATCAAAAGGGATAAAGAGGGACACTACATACTGTTCAAGAGAACCATACACCAGCAAGACATAACAATCATAAATATGTATGCCCCAAACAATGGTGCAGCTATGTTCATCAAACAAACTTTTCTCAAGTTCAAGAGTCTAATAGACCACCATACAATAATCATGGGAGACTTCAATACAGCTCTCTCACCACTGGACAGGTCTTCCAAACAAAAGTTGAAATAGGAAACTATAGAACTCAATAACACAATTAATAACCTAGACTTAATTGACATATATAGAATATACCACCCAACATCAAGCAGTTACATTTTTCCTCAGCAGCACATGGATCCTTCTCAAAAATAGATCATATATTATGTCACAGGGCAACTCTTAGACAAATTAAAGGAGTAGAGATAATACCATGCATCTTATCTTATCATAATGGAATGAAACTAAAAATCAATGATAAAAGAAGGAAGGAAAAATCATGCATCATTTGGAGAATGAACAATAGGTTACTGAATGATCAATGGGTTATAGAAGACATCAAGGAGGAAAATAAAAAATTCTTAGAGAAAAATGAAAACACAGACACAATATATCGGAATCTATGGGACACATTGAAAGCAGTTCTAAGAGGAAAATTCATTGCTTGGAGTTCATTCGTTAGAAAAAGAAAAAAACAACAAATAAATGATCTCATACTTCATCTCAAAATCTTAGAAAAACAAGAGCAAACAACAGGAAAAGAAGTAGAAGGAAAGAAATAATTAAAATCAGAGCAGAAATCAATGAAATCGAAACAAAAGAAACAATTGAAAAAATTGACAAAACTAAAAGTTGGTTCGTTGAAAAAATAAATAAAATGGACAGACCCCTAGCCATGCTAATGAAGAGGAGAGAGAACTGAAATTACTATGATATGGGATGAAAAAGGAAATATCACAACAGATATTTCAGAAATACAGAAGATAATCAGAAATTACTTTGAATCCTTATACTCCAAAATAATAGAAGATAGTGAAGGCATCGAAATATTTCTTAAGTCATATGATCTGACCAGAGTGAGTTAGGAGGATATAGACAACCTAAACATACCAATATCAATTGAGGAAATAAAAGAAACCATCCAAAGACTACCAACTAAGAAAATCCCAGGACCGTATGGGTATACAGCAGACTTTTACAAAACCTTTAAATATGAACTAATACCAATACTTTTCAAGCTATTTCAGAAAATTGAAAAAGAGGGAGATCTTCCAAATTCATTCTACGAGGCCAATATCACTCTGATTCCTTCACCAGATAGACACTTCAAAGAAAGAAGACTAAAGACTGATATCTCTAATGAACCTAAATGCAAAAATCTTAAATTAAATTCTGGCGAATCAGGTACAAAAACATATCAAAAAAATGTGGACCATGATCAAGTAGGATTCATCCCTGGGATGCAAGGAGGGTTCAATATACGAAAATCAATAAGTGTTATTCACCACATCAATAGACTTAAAAATAAAAACCATATTATCATCTAGATAGATGCAGAAAAAGCATTCGACAAAGTACAGCATCCCTTTATGTTCAAAACTCTCGAAAAACTAGGAATAACAGGAACATTCCTCAATATTGTAAAAACAATCTATGCTAAACCGCAGGCTAGCGTCATTCTTAATGGAGAAAAATTGAAGACATTCCCTCCAAAATCTGGAACAAGACAGGGATGCCCGCTCTCACCACTTCTGTTCAATATAGTTCTCAAAAGACTGGCCAGAGCAATTAGACAGATGAAAGAAATTAAAGGCATATAAATAGGAAAAGAATAACTTAAATTATCACTATTGCAGATGACATGATTCTATACCTAGCAGACCCAAAAGGGTCTACAAAGAAACTAATAGAGCTAATAAATGAATTCAGCAAAGTGGCAGGATATAAAATCAACACGCATAAATCAAATGCATTCCTGTATATCAGCGACAAATCCTCTGAAATGGAAATGAGGACAACCACTCCATTCACAATATCCTAAAAAAAAAATGGGAATCAACCTAACAAAAGAGGTGAAAGTCTTATACAATGAAAACTACAGAACCCTAAAGAGAGAAATAGAAGAAGATCTTAGAAGATGTAAAAATATACCCTGTTCATGGATAGGCAGAACTAACATCATCAAAATGGCGATATTACCAAAAGTTCTCTATAGGGTTAATCCAATGCCAATCAAAATCCCAAAGGCATTTCTTGTAGAAATAGAGAAAGCAATCATGAAATTCATATGAAAAAATAAAAGACCCAGAATTGCAAAACAATGCTAAGCAGGAAGTGTGAATCAGGTGGTATAGCGATATCAGACTTCAAACTATACTACAGAGCAATAGTAACAAAAATAGCATGGTACTGGTACCGAAAAAGGCAGGTGGACCAATGGTACAGAATAGAGGACACAGAAACCAATCCACAAAACTACAACTATCTTATATTTGATAAAGGGGCTAAAAGCATGCAATGGAGGAAGGATAGCATCTTCAACAAATGGTGTTGACAAAATGAAACTGAATCCCTTTCTCTCGCCATGCACAAAAGTTAACTCAAAATGGATCAAGGAGCTTGATATCAAATCAGAGACACACTGTCTGATAGAAGAAAAATTTGGTTACGATGTACATACTGTGGGGTCGGGCTACAGATTCCTCAATAGGACACCCATGGTACAAGAGTTAATAACTAGAATCAACAAATGGGACTTACTCAACTAAAAAAGTTTTTTTCTCAGCAAAAGAAACAATAAGAGAGGTAAATATGGAGCCTACATCCTGGGAAGAAATCTTTACTACTCACACTTCAGATAGAGCCCTAATATCCAGAGTATACAAAGAACTCAAAAAATTAGACAATAAGATAACAAATAACCCAATCAACAAATGGTCCAAGGACCTCAACAGACACTTCTCAGATGAGGACATACAATCAATCAACAAGTACATGAAAAAATGCTCACCATCTCCAGCAGTCAGAGAAATGCAAATCAAAACCACCCTAAGATACCATCTCACTCCAGTAAGATTGGCAGCCATTATAAAGTCAAACAACAAGAAGTGCTGGCAAGGATGTGGGAAAAGAGGTACACTTGTACATTGCTGGTGGGACTGCAAATTGGTGCAGCCAATTAGGAAAGCAGTATGGAGATTTCTTGGAAAGCTGGGAATGGAAGCACCATTTGACCCAGCTATTCCCCTTCTTGGTCTATTCACTAAAGACCTAAAAAGAGCATGCTACAGGGACACTGCTACATCGATGTTCATAGCAGCACAATTCACAACAGCAAGACTGTGGAACCAACTTAGATGCCCTTCAATAGAATAATGGATAAAAAAAATGTGGCATTAATACACAATGTATTATTACTCTGCATTGAAAAATGAAAAAATCATAGAATTTGCAGGAAAATGGATGGCATTAGACTGGATTATGCTAAGTGAAGCTACACAATTCCTGTAAAACAAATGCCAAATGTCATCTTTGATATAAGGAGATTAACTAAGAACAGATAGGGACAAAGAGCATGACAAGATGATTAACATTAAACAGGGATGAGAGGTGGAAGGGAGGGAGAAGGGAAATTGCATGGAATTGGAAGGATACCCTCTGGGTTATACAAAATTACATACAAGAGGAATTGAGGGGAAAGGGAAAAATAATACAAGGGGGAGAAATTTATTACAGTAGAGGGAGTAGAGAGAGAAGTGGGGAGGGGCAGGGAGGCTAGGGAGGATAGTAGAGGATAGGAAAGTCAGCAGAATACAACAGACACTAGTATGGCATTATGTGAATCAATGGATGTGTAACTGATATGATTCTGCAATCTGTATACAGGGTAAAAATGGGAGTTCATAACCCACTTGAATCAAAGTGTGAAATATGATATATCAAGAACTATGTAATGTTTTGAACAACCATAAATAAAAATAAAAAAAAAACTATCTTTGGTGCATAATTCACACAATTCTAATATTTCTACAGTAACTGACCCAGTTTAACATCAATGCAAGTAGATTCCTATTGGACATGATGTGTATTTTGACATTCACTTTTATTCAACACTGATACATTACTATTTCATCAGTTTATGCACATAACAGGATATATATTTCATTCACAATTTAGAAAATTTATAGGCATTTGTTTCACTTTCAATCACTTCCTGCTTCAGAACACATGGATTCCTCCATATTTCTTGACTGGTCTTTTCATGTGACTTTTTTCCAAACATATTATTTTCGATTTCCATAATCACTTTTGAAACAAAACTCACACACACTTCATGATAAAAAATAACCCTAAGATTACCATTAGATATATAACTGGTTGTAGTGAATGATTGTATGTCAATATATGATTTCCTATATATTTTCAGATATCAATTCAATCCATTATTTAAAGTGGAACCAGTTATAATATTTATTCACAGTATGGTCTATTCATGCATTATCTCTATATTCATAGACACATTGTACACCACTTTGTACCCCCAATACTAATTTATATGTCTTCAAATATTGCTCCCAGTAATCGTGGAAGAAATACTCATGTCATATGATCTACATATACATTTGATCACAGTATTTTTCTGGGCACAAAATGCAAAAATCACACTTATGATTGTACCAAATACTAAATGGAAAGTGAACATGGATTACTAAAACGATAAGTGTCCTGGTTGCCTAATGCTTTCAAATGTCATTCCTATTGGTGATGACATATTTGTTTCTTCCTAAGATTATGTATTCAATCTCAACCCTATTGAAAATGTCTAATCCTATCACTCACTGTATAATTGCCACATTTCGTAAGGTCTGTATTGATATTTTCCTTTCTACATATTTTCCCCAGTTAATCATTGTGACTGACTCTTCACATGTGCTGAAATTTACATTCACTCTATAACCAAAACACTATTGCTACAGAACTTTTGCTCCATGTCCTATACTCACTCTATTTCCTAAACCTACTGAATACCTTCCTAATCCCACCGACTATCTCAATTTGAGTGGATGTTCTCTTCTAAAATCAATCTTCCAATGTGTAAGGTCCTATGCCATTGATTATCGATTTATCTGAGACATCTGTGCAGAACGTAATTATAAGCTAAGTATCCCAATCAAGGGCCTAATGCCCTTCTGGGCTTCAAATCTTACCTAGATTTCTGTTTCCATACTTATATTTCACCTCTATAATCTTATAAATATCGCAGGTTCCCAATACTATTAATCATCCTTCGCAATGATTCGTAACCCAAATCAAACATGTTATTAACCCTAACCATACACTCTTCCCTCAATCTAACTTTGCAGAAGAGCAGGGACAGAGTTCGTCTTACAATACAGGAATGTAGGGTATCTTCCTCCTGCTGAGAACCTCAAATGTCCATGCAGATTTGATCCCTGGAGAAGATGTAGGCATCTATGAAGGACCTGAGAGAGCAAATGTCATCTTCCATCGCAAACAACCTTTCCAGGATGAAGGGTTCTGTCTGAATAAGCCTCTCTCTTGTCAATGTACAGAAGATAGACCAAACCAGGCATTTGTGGAGAGCTGTTCCTGGGTGCCTATGGTTGATATACCATTCTAACTTGTAAAAGTGTCACAGGAAGTAAGGGCAGCCTCCATCTCATAGGACAAAGTGGTTGCCAAGGCAATGACCTCAAAGAATTCCTGAAGGAAGTAATCTCACCTCACTTCCTTGGTGATGGAACTCTCTGAACTTGGAATCCGGGAAGCCAGGCACCCAGAGCCAGTCTCAGTCCCAGTCCCAGTGGTCTTATTTTTTGGATTTACCAAGGACAGAGTCAGTCTTTCTTGGTACCTACTGAGGTGAGGATGAACAAATGTCAGGAAAGCTCTGAAGAGGGGCCTTTCCTGAGACAGCAGGTAGTGGCTCACCGCTGGCTAGTGACAACTTCACAGATTTGGCCAACGAGACCATATCTGACACAGGACAGGCGATTTCATCAGAACATAGTTTGGCCCACCAGTCAGAAGACACTCCCAATAGTCACAGACCTACTTGGGGAAGGAGCTTCCTTTGTGTGTGTGGGTGTGGGTTTGAGATTTTGTCTCATGTTCTGAGAATAGGTAGGAAAGGCGGTTTGTTTGGTTTGGAGTGAACTGTTTCTGGTAAGTCGTTTGACAAGGCCAGTGTTTCTTTGTCTGTGTATGCCACTGTGTCCGTGGTTTTAGATATTAGAAAAGAGAATGAATCATTGGATGTGTCCTGTCTAGACTCAACTTGCCCAATTTATGAATGGACTGCGGCTTGACTTATGGGTGGACAACTCCAACAATCTTCCTAAGTTCCTGTTTTCTTCCTGAATTCTGGCCACTCTGCAGAATAGGCTCATGGTTTTTTGTCCAAAATATGTACCACCTCCAAGCTCTGTGACATGGCCATGTACTGGATAGCTGAAAGAAATGGGAGCATCTCAGAAAACTCAGATATTAGTTTGACCAGGAAATTCTAAGTGAAGAAACCCTGCTTTGGGCCTTTTGCTTACCAATTGTTCTGTTGCCCTGAATGTCAGGAAGGTCTTTGCCTCAGGCCACACCATTGTAGAGCCTAAAGAAACAGTTTTCAAATGGAAATGAAAGGGCATCACCTGTGGCTCTTTGCTTAATTGCTTTGGAAAGGGATGTGTCTGAATCAGCCTTTTGGCCCTGTGTGAGACTGTGGCTTAGATTCTCAGCACCTGATGGATCTAAAGAAGGATCCCATGTGTGCATCCAAAACCAAAATGGACAAAAGAGCAGTCAGTGTGGATGAAGTCTCTCGCATTTCTCTGTAACGTTCCTGTCATCCATCATGTGAGAATAGTGAGAATTTGGTTCAAATGTGTTCCTCAAAACCCTGCAGAGGCTAGCCCATAAGTGCTTGGTTTTTCTCAAGACTCCAATTCACATAAAGAATCTAAAACACACAGTCAGTAGGCCTCAATTTGGAGAAGCAGTGCCATATTAATGGCAGGCCTATTAGATCACTCTTGGTTCACTGGAAGGATGTCCTGGCCACCCTTATTTTAGGCAAATGAGGGGCAAGGGAGGTTATATTGGACACTGTCTTGGGCTGCACGCCTCATGGAAACCTCCAGCCAGAGATTATGATGATTGTGTAAATCGAAGAAGATGAGTGCCATGTGGAAGTGTTTTGGATTTAATTGTGGATATTTGTGTGACACTTGGAAGACATAACAAGGTCTACCTGGGCTTGAACTCTCGTGTGATTCCCCTTATAGACTGAGTTCAGGAACTGATCTCAGAGAAGTATTGCCATGTATTGTGTTGTGATTTAAGAGGCGATGTATGAGAGTCACCCTTGGAAACTGAGATCTAGCCCCAGAGTGGCTTTCCACAGAGCACTGGGAATTTCAGCCAAGATAACACATGATTTCATTCGAAAGACTTGGCAGCCATAGTTGAGAGTGAAAACACACATGGACCTCATATTGTAGACCTTAATGGGCCTGGCTTAATGTGACCTTTTGGCCATTATTTGGGAAGCCTTGCCTGTGAGGGTTCTCCAGAGCTTTCATTGAAATAATCTTGCTCACCATTTACTGGTTCCTGAATAAATTGAAACCCACAGTGCCTCCAACTTCATCCTTGAAAAATGTCTCAATAAATACCATGAAATTTTTGAAATTCCCATGACCAGGTGGCACTGGAGAATCTTTGGATGTCCTGTTGCTGATCATGGATGTACCAGACAGTGCCTTGCTTGACTGGGTTTTATGAAAATTGTGTAGAACAGAGGTGCCAGAAAGTTGCAGCCTGCTGAGAAGTGGGCCTAGAGCTGTGGTGGGCAGGAGTGTGATAAAACATCTGTGTTGGAGCAATGTGGATCTTCCATTGATTTCCAAATGGCTTGTGGATTACATGAAGCAGCCAGCAGACCCTTGTAATTAAAGGCATCTTGTTATATGTAGAGGATTCAGGGCAATGTTCAGAATCAGGTTGCTATGGACAAGGATGCAATGTGGCAAGCTTTGAGGGATAGAAGCGTGGTTGGTGCGTTCTTCTGCAGACTCTGAACCACCACACATGACAGAACTCCCTCCAGCACTGTGTCTCAGTTGAACTCCTTGAATTTCATGAAGCAAATACCAAACTCCCAGTTCAGCAGCAAAAACCCCACAAAAAGTGGAGGAGGACCAAATGGCTTCACAGTCCAACGGGGAGACACTTAGCCCCCAGAGGCCACAGTTTACCTAAAAAGAAGAAAATCAACACTGCTACCTCATGTTCATTGGAAAATAAGATACCATGTCCTCCACGTCACATAGAGGCAGACCCAGTTTGATGGTCTCACTACAAAGGAAGCCAATTCTCCTGACAACAACATATTTTTCACGTTCCCAAACTCAGAGGCAGTTGCTCTAAAAGTTTTTAGGCCAGCAGAGCTCCATGTTTGTGGAGTGTTTACCCTGTCCCTTACTTTTGGAAACTCCTCTACAACCTCCAAGGTTGTGAACTCCTGAGCATTTTCCATTCCAGATATGTATTCACTGATTTTCTATCTATTCTCCTCTAACTGTGTCTTACTTGGGGTGAAGGTAATTTCAAGGCATTGTTCTAGATGAGAGTGGGAGGATATTTGTGCAGCATATATTTGCATACAAATTGGATTCAATTTCCAATTTTCCTTTTGAAATACTGAATCCCTGACACTAACCCATACATACTAGACTCAGACAACTCATCCTAATATGATAGAGAAAAATAACACAAACCTATAGAAATACAAGCAGTTCATTGGAGGCATGTTGTATAGTTGGACTTGCATTTTGCATTATACAAGGTAGGAGTTATAAATCTAGTCAATGTTTAATAGAAAAAGATCTCCATGTGTTTTTAAAGTTAATAAATATGAGAATTCATGTTTCCCTTTCTCTTTAGCCTATTCACACTTGTATATTTATATGCATATATAGAATCCTACCAGGTATCACACGTACATCTTTGTGAGGTGGCTGACTTGGCAGATACAAATTGTGAGAAGAGATCACTCCTCCTAAATGCTGTTGGAACTGAAAATTCAACCTATAGGGAGCGTCCTAGTAGAACAACATTATACGTAAACTCATGTTCAGTAAAATAAATATTTTTGCATCTGTGGATGATATATATTTACTGATGAATTTCGATTGGCATTTATATTGCTACTTTTTAATATCTGTGAGTGTTTTGTGTGTGTGTGTGTGTGTGTGTGTGTGTGTGTGTACACTCTCCAGATTTTTCAAAATATGAAATATATGTGTCTAATATACACTCTCTAAATTCATTTATGTTCATGTATGTGGATTTTTAATCAACTTTTCACAAGATTATTCTCAGAAATATTCATCCACCTGAAATACATATTTGTTTCCTAGTACTGAAAACTAACTTCAGGGAATGATGCATACAAATCCTAATTATTCTACAGTAACTGACCCAGTCTAACATCAATGCAAGTAGATTCCAATGGGACATGATATGTAATTCTTTATTCATTTGTATTCGACACTTTTACATTATTATTTCTTCAGTTTTTGCACATCATAGGATATACATTTCATCCACAAGTTCACAAATTTGTAGGCATTTGTTTCAAATTTAATCACTTTTTGCTTCAGAACACATGTATTGTCAGGGTTTCTTTACTGGTATTTTCATGAGTCTTCTTTCCAAACACATTATTTCCATAGTCACTTTTGAAGCAAAACTCACACACTCTTCATGATAAACCAAAACACGAATATTACCATTAGATGTATAACTGCTTGGAATGAATGATTGTATATCAATATACGATTTCCTGTGATTTTTCAGATATTAGATCAATTCATTTTTTAAAGTTGAAAAAAGTTATATTATTCATTCACATTACGGTCTATTCATTCTTTATCTCTATATTCATAGACACAGGGTACACCTCTTTGTACCCCCGATTCTAATTTTACATCTTCAATATATTTCTTGCAGAAATGGTGGAAGACATACTCATGTCACCTGATGTACATATACATTTTATCAAAGTAATATTCTGGACAAAAATTGTAAAGGTCACATTTATGATTGTACCAAAGCCTAAATGTAAAGTGTACATGAATTACTAAAAATATCCATGTCCAGGTTGCCTAATGCTGTCAATTGTCAATCCTATTGGTGACTACATATTTGTTTCTTCCTAATTTATATATTCAAACTCAACCCTGTTGGAAATGTCTAATCCTATCACTCACTTTATACTTTGCCAGATTTCATAATGTTTCTATTGATATCTGCTTTTCAACAAATTTTCCCAAGTTGATCCTAGTGACTGACACTTTATATGTGCTGACATTTACATTCACTCTATAATCGAAACCGTATTGCTAAAGAACTTTTGGTCCAAATCCTATACTCACTCTTCTTTCTAAACCTACCGACTATCTTCCTAATCCTACCGACTATCCCTTTTTGACTGGATGTTCTCTTCTACATTCAATAAAATGTCCTATGCCATTGTATATCGAATTATCTGAGACAATTTTGCAGAGCATAATTCAAAGCTAAGTATCCCAATCAAGGGCCCAATATCCTTCTGGGCTTCAAATCATAACTAGATTTCTGTTTTCATACTTATATTTCACCTCTAAATTCTTGTAAATATCGCAGGTTCCCAATAGCATTATTCATCGCACAGAATGATTCGTAACCCAAATCAAACCTGTTATTAACCCTAAACATACTCTGTTCCCTCAATCTCATTTTACAGAAGAGCAGGGACAGAGTGGTTTTTACAATACAGGAAACTTGGGGACCTTCCACCTGCTGAGAACTTCAAAGGTCCATGCAGAAATGATACCTGGAGAAGTTGTAGGCAGGTATGAAGGACCTGAGAGAGCAAAAGTCATCTTCCATGGCAAACAACCTGGTCAGGATGAAGGGATATGTATGAATCAGCCTCTCTCTTCTTATTGTAGAGAAGATGGACCAAACCAGGCCTGTGTGGAGAGCTGTTCCTGGGTGCCAATGGTTGATATACCATACTACCTTGTAAAAGTGTCACAGGAAGTAGGGGAAGGCTCCATCTCATGGGACCTTTGGAAGCAAGTGTTAGGACAAAGTCGTTGCCAAGGCAGTGACCTCATTCAGTTCCAAAGAAAGTGACATACCTCATTTCCTTGGTGATGGAACTGTCTGAACTTGGTATCCAAAAAGCCAGGCACCAAGAGGCAGTCCCAGTCCCAGTCCCAGTGGGCTCACTTGTTTGGATTTACCAAGGACAGAGTCAGTTTTCTTGGTACCTAATGATGTGAGGATGGCCAAATGCCAGGAAAGCTCTGAAGATGGACCTTTACTGAGAGAGCAGATAGTGGTTCACCACTGGCTCCTGAAAACTGCACAGATTTGGCCAAGGAAACCAGATCTGAGAGAAGACAGACCATTTCAGGGGAACATAGTATGGCCCACCAGTCAGAGGACACTCTGAATAGTCACAGACCTACTTGGGTGAAGGAGGTGCCTTTGTGGGAGTGTGTGTGGGTTTATTGTTTTGTCTCATGTTCTGAGAATAGATGGGAAAGGCGGTTTGGTTTGGAGTGGACAGTTTCTAGTAAGTTGTTTCACAAGGTGAGTGTTTCTATGTCTGTGTATCCCACTGTGTCCATTGTTGTAGACATTGGAAAAGAGAATGCTTTAATGGATGTGTCCTGTCAAGTGTAAATCTTCCCATATTTCAACCTGCCCAATATATGAATGGAGTGCAGCTTGTCTTTTCGATGTGCAACACCTGCTATCTTTCTAAGTTGCTGTCTTCTTCCTGAATTCTGGCCACTCTCTAGAATAGGCTCATGGATTTGTGTTCAAAATATGTACCACCTCCAACTCCGTGACATGGCCATGTACTGGATAGCTGAAGAGAATTGCGAGCATCTCAGAAAACTCAGATATCAGTGTGACCAGGAAAGTCTCAGTGGAGAAACCCTGCTTTGGGCCTTTTGCTTACTTATTGTTGTTTTTCACTGAATGTCAGGAAGTTCTTTGCCTCAATCCACCCGTTTGTGAAGCCTGAAGTAAACAGTTTTCAAATGGAAATGAATGGCATCACCTGTGGCTCTTTGCTTATTTGCTTTGAGAAGGGATGTGTCTGAATTAGTCTCTTGGCCATGTGTGTGGCTTTGAGTTAGATTCTCAGCACCTGATGCATCTAAAGAATGATCCCATGTGTGCATCCAAAACCATAATGGCAAAAAAATCATTCATTATGGATGAAGTCTCTTGCCTTCCTCTGTTAGGTTCCTGAACTCCATCAAGTGAGAATAGGGATTCTTTGGGTCAAATGAGTTCTTCAATTCCCTGCAGAGGTGCTTGGGTTTTCGAGTAACTCCAAATCACATAAGAAATTGATACCTGAAATCAGTAGGCCTCAAATTGGAGAAACACAGAAGTATTAACGGCAGGCTTATTTGATCACTCCTGGTTCACAGAAACGGGGTCCAGGCCACCCTGACTTTAGGCAAATGAGGAAAAAGCGAGCTGATTTTGGACACTGTCTTGGCTTTTCTCATGACTCCAATTCACATAAAGAATCTAGACCCACAGTCAGAGAGCCTCAAATTGGATAAGCGGAGCAGTATTAAGGGCATGCCTATTTGATCACTCCAGGTTCACAGGAAGGGTGCCCAGGCCACGCTGAAGTTAGGCAAAAGAGGTGCAAGAAGCTTATTTTGGACATTTTCTTGGGCTGCACAACTCATGGAAAACTCCAGGAAGAGGTTATGATTAGTGTCTATATGGAAGAAGAATAGGGCCATGAGGGAGTATTCTGGTTTTAATTGTTTTCATTTGAGTAGCGGTTGGAAGAGTTGTCTGGGTCCACCTGGACTTGAACTCTGGTGTGATTCTCCTTATAGACTGAGTTCTGGAACTGACCTGAGAGAAGTATTGCCATGAATTGTGTTGGGATTTTAGGAGGCCAGGCATGAAGTTGCCATTGGAACCTGAGATCTAGGCACAGGTTGTCTTTCCACAGAACACTGCGAATCTCAGCCAGGATATTACATGATTTTATTCTGAAAGACTTGGCATGCATTATAGAGATTCAAAACCCACATGGACCTCGCTTTATAGACCTCAATTGGCCTCGCTTCATGTGACTTTTTGGCCACTCATTGGGTAGCCTTGCATGTGAGAGTACTCCAGAGCTTTGCCTGAAATTAGTTTCCTAACCCTTTAAGGGTTCCTGAGTGAATTGAAACCCACAGTGCCTCCAACTTCATCCATGAAAAATTGCTAGATAATTACCATGAAATTTTTAAAATTCCCATGACCAGATGTCACTGGAGAACCTTTGATGTCCTGTTGATGATCATGAATATACCAGACAGGGCCTTGATTGACTGGGTTTCATGAAAATGGTGTAGAACAGAGATGCTAGTAAGTAGGAGCCTGGTGAGTAGTGGGCCTAGAGAAGTGTTATGCAAGTGAGTGATAAAACATCTGTGGTGGGGCCATGTGGATCTTCCGTTGGCTTCCAAATGGCTTGAGACTGACATGTTGCAGCCATCAGACCCATATACGTAAAGGCATATTTTTATATGGAGAGGATTTAGGGCAATGTTCAGAATCATGTTGCTATTGTCAAGGGGGCAAGCTACGTGGGATAGAACCCTGGTTGGTGCATTCTCCTGGAGACCATGCCCACCACAGCTGACAGAACTCCCTTCAGCACTGTCTCCCATTTGAACTCATTGTATTTCATGAAACAAATACCAAACTCCCAGTGCAGCAGCAAAAAACACGACGATAATTGGAGGATGACCAAGTTGTGTCACAGTCCACACGGGGAGACACTTAGCCCTCAGTGGCCACAGTTTACCTACAAAGAGAGAATTCAGCACTGCTGCCTCATTTTTATTGGAAAATAAATAACCATGTCCTCCAGGTCACATAGAAGCAGATCGAGCTTTGATTGTCTCACTACAAATAAAGCTAAAGCTAATGAAAACAACATATATTTTAAGTGCCCAACCTCAAAGGCAGGTTCTCAAAAAGTCTTTAGGCCAGCAGAGCTCCATGTTTGTGGAGTGTTTACCCTGTCCCTTACTTTTGGAAACTCCTCTACCACCTCCAAAGATGTGAAATCTGGAGCATTTTCCATTCCTGATAGGTATTCACAGATTTTCTAACTCTTCTCCTCTAATTGTGTCTTACTTGGGGCGAAGGTAATGTCAAGGCATTGTTCTGGAGGAGAGTGGGAAGAATTTTCTGTAGCATATATTTGCATACACATTGGATTCAGTTTTCTATTTTCCATTCAAAATACTGAATCCCTGACTCTAACCCATACCCGACCAGACTCTGACTACTAATTCTAATATGATGGAGAAAACTAACCCAAACAGAATAGAAATACAAGCAGTTCAGAGTAGGCCTGGTGTATTGTTGGACTTGCCTTTTGCATGATACAGAGTTGGAGTTATGAATCTAGTCGATTTGTTGTTGAAATAGTTGTCCATGTATTTTTAAGGTTAACAAATATGTGAATTCCTGTCTCCCTTTCTCTGTATTCTTATATGCACATATAGATTCCTACCTGGTACCACACGTACATTCTTGTGAGGTGGCTGACTTGGCAGATACAAATTGTTAGAAGAGATCACTCCTACTAAACTTGTTGGAATTGGATATTCAACCTATGTGTGAGCTTGCTAGTTGAACAGCATTATACATAAATCCATGTTCAGTAAAATTAATATTTTTAGATCTCTGGATGATGTATATTTTATAATGAATTTTGATTGACATATATATTGCTACTTTTTTGTCTGTGTGTGTGTTTTGTATATATATATATATATATATATATATATATATATATATATATACACTCTCCAGATTTTTCAAAATATGAAATATATGTGTCTTATATACACTCCCTAAATTCATTCATGTTTATGTATGTGGATTTATAATCAACTATTCACAAGATTATTCTGAGAAATATTCATCCACCTGAAATTTGCCTAATGATCTCAAATGTCAATCCTATTTGTGACTACATATTTGTTTCTTCCTAAGATTATATATGTAAACTCAACCCTGTTCAAAATATCTAATCCTATCACTCACTTTATACTTTGCCTGTTTTCATAATGTCTCTATTGATATCTGCTTTCCTACATATTTTCCCCAGTTCATCATTGTGACTGACTCTTCACCTGTGCTGACATTTACATTCACTCTCTAATCGAAACCCTATTGCTAAAGAACTTTTTTTCCAATTCCTATACTCACCCTTCTTCCTAAAAGTACTGACTATCTTCCTAATGCTATAGACTATCCCTTTTTGACTGGATGTTCTCTTCTACATTCAATCCTCCAAGTAAATGTGGGGCGAGCTTCAGAGGAGGAGACAACCAACAGACTATCTCATGCAACATCAAAGGGTTTTTTGGGTGTCCAGCATGCTGGGGCTCAGAGATCACTTGAATCGAGCAGATAGCCCTGAGAATAGCTTAAGTAGAGCTTATATACTTTCCCTGGAGAGGGCAGGGAGGGAATTTTATTGATGGGTCAGGGCGAGTGGGTGGTTTGCGTGCAACTGGGTGAGGGAGTACATTCTGCAGTTGCGCAGTTGGGGACAGAACATTCTGGGAACAAGATTTGGAAGCATTTCTCAAATTTCAACAGTGTTTTGTTAAGCAAACAGAAAAACAAGAAGTGACAAGTACCTATTTTATTAACCTTTAATTCCCCACTTCTTCTTCTGGCTACTTTTAATCATAAAAATGATCATTGGAGGGTGTCACATTCTATGTCTGCTAGTGGGGTATTACCATAAGTTTAACTCGTCCAATTTGAGCCTGGAGAAAAGAAATTACACGGTTGAGCAAACAGGGTTTTATAGTTAGCAATAATATGAGGATTATTATTGGACCTGCCAGGTTGATAAAAACGTAGTTAACCAGGAGGAGTGTGTGAACCAAGACTCAAGCCACCCTTTTTGGGCCTCTCTCTCTTGTTGATGCTCTTCAAGGTGTCTTTTAAATTTACTCATAGATTTTATTACAACTCCAGTATGGTCAGCATAAAAACAACATTCTTCCCTCAATGCATCACAAAGGCCCCCTTCTCTAATAAAGAGGAGGTCCAACCCTCAACTGTTCTGTAAAACAACTTCAGAGAGAGAGGTTAAAGATTCATGAAAAGCTCTGATGGGGGTTTCTAATATCTTAGTTTTGCTCTATTGCTGCTTCTAATTGGGTCATTTGTTCTGTCCCATGGACAATGGCAGTGGCTCCTGTGCCCACCCGTGCAGCAACTCCTATTCATAATAGGATGGCTAAAGTGAGCAATACATGTTCCCAGTGGAACCGGTTGTATGCCCCCCCATTTGATCTTCAAACGAACCTGCATCATGATAGAGCACTCTGGGAAACATCTGCACCATTTCAAAATTAATCCCATCTGTTGACCATTTCATGAAAACATAAACAATGTTTAAGTATATAGAATTATGCTGTTGTAGGGACAGACAAGGCAAGGCAACTAAGATAGCACTGAAGACAGGGAAACAGTCCTATTTTGTTGCAACCGGATTCAGAGGGCATTGCTTCTGTTGTAATCAATTAATCCCCTGAAACTCAAGTTTAGGTAGTTTCAGAATTTTGTACCCAGCATATAAGGATGGGGCTCAGAAGTTTACAGTCTGCAGAAGTTCAAAAAAGCAGTATTTGTTTCTGATTTTTCCTCTGTTCTGGGCAAGTTAAATTTTCAAGGACACATGGGAGGGGGAGAGCTTTTTATTCCCTTTATTATTTCCCCCCTGCCAGCTGTTACAACGGAGCCCATTTGGTAATTTCTTTATCTTAGAAATGTAGCCATTTCTGTGAAGCCCCAGCTGAAGGCCAGAGGCCTTGTTCACATATTTTGTGAAAAACAAGTTAGGGGTTGTCTAGCTTAGAAGTACTGAGTTTTTTAGCCAGTGGCCAAGTAGAACAGGGCAATACAAAAAGATAAAGTTTATCTACATTGAACTCTTTATAGAAACTCTATGCTGAAATTTCTAAATTCAGCCATGGTGAAGACTTCTGGAGAAGGACATTTAAGACTTTTCTGTGGGCCTGGTACAGAGGGGGAATACGGGGAAGGTGGGGCTGAGAGAAGCTCTGAGGATCTGAGAATGAGGAAAAAGAGAGATGTAAAAGAATAATTGGAAAGGGGTTTGGGAATTTCCTAGCAACAAAACTTCAGCAGTAGAACTGGTAGAGCAGAGCAGAAAACGGGAGTGAGTATCCCAAAATTCTGTGAGGGACTTTAAATTTTAGTAACCTGTTTTCAGTGATGACAAAGCAACTTTAATGGCCATTTATATTACATCTTGGATAAGGGTCTGAGAGCTCTCCTCAGCTCGTTTGAGCTTTGGGTTAGCTGGAAAGAGGACCTGGTGGGACCCGGTGAGGGCACTGACAGGAGAAGAGAGGAATGAGTCGGTGGAGGGGTACCTCAGTACCTGCTACCTCACTAGTGGGCAATTGTCTGAGAACTGGTGGAGGTTTGGGTTTCTGATCTAGTAATTGGAGGGGAGAAATCAGGTTGCTGAGGTGGGAGTGACAGCAGAGAGTCTGGAGCAGAAGGCTGAGGATAAAAATCTATTGGAGAAGCATAGTTCAGGATGTGAGTGAAGGAGGGAAAAGGCTTCCACATAGGGGAATCTCCTTTCACCCTTTTGAGCACTTGCAGAAGTTAAAAAGTTCACGCAAAATTTGAGGATCTAGAGACCCCTCTGGGGGCCATCCTTTTTCTGTTTTCTACTTGGTAATATGGCCAATGCTGTGTACTGAATTTGATGAAGTATTGGGGTTCCATCAGGCAGCCCCTGTATGATCACATCTCCATGAAATACAGAAGAAGTCGGCTTTTCCCCCACACAGCCGTTACTGTTTGTGGCTTTGATAGTTTGCCGGGCAAACATAGTAATCTAGGCTAGCCAACCGCATCTGGCTCGCGTGTCCCTACATCCATAATGTTTGTTTCCATTATCTATGGTACAGAAGGGATTTAATGGTATTTTAGTGGGATTTTCTTCATCAGGGATATCCCAATAAAAAAGACCTATGGCCAGCTGACAAATGTCTGGGTGGAGAGATGGCCACCAGGTCCCTAAGGGGGCTGTATGCGAGATAGATTATACTCTTTTCCAGTAGGATTTGTGATCAGCCATCGCTGCTTAACAGGCTGATGAGGGTTAGGACTACTTGTGGCCAAGGGGAGAGTATATAACCTTATCCACATGGCGAATACACAATTTGAAACTGTTACCAGTCTTTTCCAGTTTCCAGAAAGATTCTGGACAAGGAGCAGGCTTGAGATGAGAGGCATGGATCCAGGAAGTGATTCTGTATACCATTACCACTGTAGGTGTTATAAGTAGCACCTGGTATGGTCCTTTTCAGCAGGGTTCCAGGGATGACACCTGATGTCATCTTACATACATGAAGTCTCTTATTTGATATGGATGTGGAATCCCCTGGTACACAGTTTTGTAGGCAGTGGCCAGCTATTTTCACAAGTATCACTGAGTTCTTTCAAGAGCTTTAAGTCTGTCAACCAAGAGGGTGTGAAATGGATCCTTAGGTCTTACAGTTGGGCTTAGGACCCTTACTGGACGAGGGCCACCATAGAGAATTTCTCAGGGGGTAAGGCTACTCAATGAAACAGAAGGATTTTTTCTTGCATGAAACATTGCATAAGTCAGGAGCATAGTCCAATCTTTTATGCTGGTCTCTAAGCTTAATTTCCTTAAGGTCTCTTTAATTGTTCTATTCATTCTTTCTACTTGTCCTGAACTCTGGGGTCTATAAGCACAATATAACTTCCAATTAATACCCAGGTTCCTGGCTAACCCCTGACTTACCTGGGCCATGAACATCGGTCCATTATCAGATCCTATTACCGGCTTAGCTTCCTCCAATGGTAGAGAGGCTTAGTCAGAAGCAGGGGAATCACTTAGAGTGTGTTGTGTGTTAGGGGACGAGGGCAGTGGATAAGGAGGGAAAGAAGAGTCCAGTAGAGTCTAATCTTGTGACTCAGGGAGAACAGAGGGTGGAGGAGGTGGAAGAGGTGAGGGTTTGAGAGATCATGGGGGAAGAAGTATGAGCAGAGGCATGGGCAAGGAAAGGCTTCACCCATGGAGGAGGAGATTTGCAGAGGTCGGCAAAGTTAAGATATATGGCTGTTGATCAGGATGGCTATGTGGCCCTGGCTGAAAGACAATATCTCTGACTTTTTAAATTAGTGGGAAGTAGAAAGATATTTCTAGGGGCCATACGACTCCAAAATGGGCCATTCTGAGGCACAGAGAGTCTGCCAGGTCTAGCGTTTTACTAAAAAAAGAAAGATACTGAGCCCTTAAGCGGACTTTGGTTCAGTGATCAAGGGTCAGGGACAGAGGCATTGAAGTGCTCTGTCCCATAATGAAAGGTACACAAACAGTAAAAGCAAAGTCACATGACACAGATAAGACAAGACCATGAAGACAGGCAATGGACGTCCAACACTGAGACCAGGAATGCGTAGCCGGCAAAACCCGATAGGATGGCAATACCTAATCTAAAACAAAATATCACTGACTCGATGAAGCAATTGTTCCTTGATTCTCCGAGTCCTCTGCGGGGTCCCCCAGGGAGGTGCCCTATGTCTCTGTGACACGTCTCTCAGCCACCGTCGGAGAGACCCCAGGCTCTTCATCGCCAGCAATTTTGCCAAGCCCTAACATGACACCTGAAACCAGAAAGAGGCGCCTTACTTGCTCCGAGAGGAGCCCGTTGGGGGTCTCTCATCCGCCACTGCCAGAACTCGGTGGAACCTCAATATGTAAAGGTCAGGCGAGTGTCGGAGGAAGAGACTACCAAGAGACTGTCTCATGCAACAGCAAAGGGTTTTTTTGGGGTCCAGCTTGCTGGGGCTCACAGCTAACTTAAATAGATCAGAGAGCTCTGAGAACAGCTTATGCAGAGCTTACATACATTTCTTGGAGAGGGAAGAGAGGGAAGTTTACTGATGTGTAAGGGTGAGTGGGCGGTTCGCGTGACACCGAGTGAGGCAGTACATTCTGCAGTTTGGCAGTTGGGAACAGTACATTCTAGAACAAGATTAGCAAACATTTCTCAAGATTTCAACAGTGTTTTGTTAAGCATACAGAAAAACAGGAAATTACAAGTACCTAATTTATTAACCTTTCACTACCGACTATCCCTTTTTGACTGGATGTTCCTTCTACATTAATTCATGCAAGGTACAGGGACCTATGCCATTGTATATCGATTTATCTGAGACATCTCTGCAGAACGTAATTCAATGCTGCGTATCCCAATCAAGGGCCCAATGCCCTTCTGGCCTTCAAATCATACTTAGATTTCTTTTTTCATACATATATTACACCTATATATTCTTATACACATAGCAAGTTCCCAATACCATTATTCATCCAGCACAATGATTTCTAACCCAAATCAAACATGTTTTTAACCATAATCATACACTGTTCCCTCAATCTAACTTTATAGAAGAGCAGGGAAAGAGTTGATTTTACAATAAAGAAATGTAGGGAAACTTCCACCTGCTGAGAACCTCAAAGGCCCATGCAGAAATGATCCCTGGAGAAGATGTAGGCAGCTATGAAGGACCTGAGAGAGCAAAAGTCATCTTCCATGGCAAACAACCCGGTCAGGATAAAAGGTTGTGTCTGAATCAGATTCTCTTCTTAATGTAGAGAACATGGACCAAAACAGGCCTGTGTGGAGATCTATTCCTGGGTGCCTATGGTTGATATACCATTCTAACTTGTGAAAGTGTCACAGGAAGTAGGGGCAGCCTCAATCTCATGGGACCCTTGGAAGCAACAGTTAAGACAAAGTGGTTGCCAAGACAGGGACCTCATTCAGTTCAGGAAGGAAATGACCTCACCTCACTTCCTTGGTGATGGAACTTTCTGAACTTTGGATCCAGGAAGCCAGGCACACAGAGCCAGTCCCAGTCCCCATCCCTGTGGTCTCACTTATTTGAATTTACCAAGGACAGTCAGTCTTTCTTGGTACCTTCAGACGTGAGAAGAACAAATGCCAGGAAAGCTCGGAAGCGTTGCTTTTCTTGAGAAAGCAGTTAGTGGCTCACCGTTGGCTCCTGAGAAGTTCACAGAGTTTGCCAAGGAGACCAGATCTGAGACAGGACAGGCTATTTTGGGGGAACATATTATGGCCTACAAGTCAGAGAACACTCTGCATAGTCAAAGACCTACTTGGGGGAAGAAGGTGCCTTTGTGGGTGTGGTTGTGGGTTTGTGGTTTTGTCTCATTTTCTGAGAATAGGTAGGAAAGTCAGTTTGTTTCGTTGGAAGTGGACTGTTTCTAGTAAGTCGTTTAACATGGCGACTGTTTCTCTGTCTGTGAATCTCACTGTGTCCGTGGTTGTAGACATTAGAAAAGAGAATTCATGAATGGATGTGTCTTGTCTAGTAGAAAGCTTCTCAGCATTCATATTGCCCCATTTATGAATGGACTGTAGCTTGCCTTATTGATGTGCAACACCTGCTATCTTCCTAAGTTCCTGTTTTCTTACTGAATTCCCGCCAATCTCAAGAATAGGCCTATGGTTTTGTGTCCAAGATATTTACCACCTCAAAGCTCTGTGACATAACAATGTACTGGATAGCTGTAGGGAATGGGGAGCATCTCAGAAAACTCAGATATCAGTGTGACCAGGAAAGTCTCAGTGGAGAAACCCTGCTTTGGGCCTTTTGCTTACCAATTGTTCTGTTGCCCTGAAAGTCAGGAAGGTCTTTGCCTCTGGCCACCCTTTTTTGAAGCCTGAAGAAAACAGTTTTCAAATGGAAATGATTGGGCATACCTGTGGCTCTTAAGTGCTTTGAAAAGGGATGTGTCTGAATCAGCCCCCTGGCCCTGTGTGTGGCTGTGACTTAGATTCTCAGCACCTGATGGATCTAAAGAAAGTTCCCATGTTTGCATCCAAATGAAAAATGGCCAAAAGAGCAGTCATTGGGATGAAGTCTCTTGACTTCCTCTGTAAGGTTCCTGAACTCCATCAAGTGAAAATAGGGATCCTTTGGGTCAAATGAGTTCTTCAAAACCTGCAGAGGCTAGCCCATAGGTGTTTGGTTTTATCATGACTAAAATTCACATAAAGAATCTAAACCCCACAGTCAGTAGGCCTCAAATTGGAGAATTGAAGCGGTATTAATGGCAGGCCTATTTGATCACTCCTGGTTCACAGGATGGGTGTCCAGGCCACCTTGACTTTAGGCAAATGAGGGTCAAAGGAGCTTATTTTGGACACTGTCTTTGTCTGCGCCCCTCATTTAAACATCCAGCCAAATTATGATGAGTGTCAATATGGAAGAAGATGAGGGCCATATGGGAGTGTTCTTGTTTTAATTGTGGTAATTTGTGTGGTAGTTGGAAGAGATGACTGGGATCACCTGGGCTTGAACTCTGGTGTGATTCCCCTTAAAGAATGAGTTCTGGATCTGACCTCAGAGAAGTATTGCCGTGAATTCTCTTGGGATTTTACTAGGCCACGCGTGAGAATCGCCTTTGGAAACTGAGATCTAGGCCCAGGGTGGCTTTCCACGGAGCTCGGGGAATCTGAGCCAGGATATCACATGATTTACTTCTTGAAGACTTGGCAGCCCTAGTTGAGAGTCCAAACACATATGGACCTCACATTGTAGACCACGATGTGTCTGGATTCATGTGACCTTTTTGCCAGTCTTTTGGAAGGCTTTTCTGTGAGTGTTCTCCAGAGCTTTCATTGAAATGAGCTTCCTCACCATTTAATGGTTCCTGAATTAATTGAAACCCACAGTGCCTCTAACTTCATTTTTGAAATATGACTAGATTAATACCATGTAATTTCTGAAATTCCCATGACCAGGTGGCACTGGATAAACTTTGGATTTCCTGTTGCTGATCATGAGTGTACCAAAGAGTGCCTTGATTGACTGGGTTTCGTGAAAATGGTGTAGAACAGAGATGCCAGTAATTTGGAGCCTGCTGAGTAGTGGGCGTAGAGAAGTGGACTGTAGGTGTGTAAATAAATATTTTTGGTAGGACCACCTGGATCTTCCATTGGCTTTGAAAGACTTGCGACTGACATGGTGCAGGCAGCAGACCTTTATATGTAAAGGCATCTTGTCATATGGAGAGGTTTCAGGGCAATGTTCAGAATCAGGTTGCTATAGTCAAGGGGAAAGCTATGTAGGATAGAAGCCTGGTTCGTACATTCTCTTCGCGACCCTGACCAACCACACATGACAGAACTCCTCCAGCATTTTTATCCCAGTTGAACTCCTTGTATTTCGTGAAGCAAGTACCAAACTCCCAGTGCAGCAGTAAGAAACACCTTGGAAAGTGGAGGATCACCAAATGGCTTCACAGTCCACATGGGAGACACTTCAGCCCAGTGGCCTCAGTTTACCTACAAAGAGAGAATTCAGCACCGCTGCCTCATGATCATTGGAAAATAAGAAACCATGTTCTCCAGGTAACATAGATGCAGACCCAGATTTCATGGTGTCACTACAAACGAAGCTAAATCTCCTGACAATTACATATATTTCTTGTTCCCAACCTCAGAGGAAGTTTCTCAAGAAGTCTTTAGGCCAGCACAGCTCCATGTTTCTGGATTGTTTACCCTCTCCCTTACTTTTGGAAACTGTTCTACCACCTCCAGTGTTGTGAACTCCTGAGCATTTTCCATTCCACATAAATTCATAGATTTTCTAACTCCTCTCCTCTAATTGTGTCTTACTTTTAGCGATGGTTATGTCAAGGCATTGTTCTGGATGAGAGAGGGAAGATTTATGTGTATCACATTTTTGCATACACATTAGATTAATTTTCCTTTTTTCCATTTGAAATACTGAATCCCTGACACTAACCCATACCCTACTAGACTCTGACTACTAATCCTAATATCATGGAGAGAAAGAAACCTAACCGAATAGAAATACAGGCCTTTCATAGGAAGCATGGTGTATACTTCTATTTGCCTTCTGCATTATCAAGAGTATGGGTTTTAAATCTAGTCAACTTTTCATTGTAATGTTTCTCCATGATTTTTTAAAATTATCACATATATATATTCCTGTCTCCCTTTCTCTGTATCCTATTCAGCACATGTATTTTTTTATGCATATATATAATATCTTACCTGGTATCACACGGACATTCTTTTGAGCTCCCTGACTTTGGAATATAAAATTGTGAGAACAGATGACTCTCCCTAAATAATGATGGAACTGAAAATTCAACCTATGGGTGAGCTTCCTAGTGTAAAACACTATACATAAATCCATGTTCAGTAAAATGAATATTTTTGGATATGTGGATGAATCTGGAAAAAATATATATATATTTTTTTTTCTCCAGATTTTAAAAAAATATGAAAAATATGTGTCTTATTTTACACTCCCTAAATTCATTTATATTCATGTATGTGGGTTCAAAATCCAATCTTTACAAGATTATTTTCAGCAATATTTATATTCCTGTAATACATATTTGTTTCCTACTACTGAAAACTAAGTTCAGTAGGTGGTGCATACAAATCCTAATATTTCTACAGTACCTGACCCAGTTTAACATCAATGCAAGTAGATTGCTTTGGGACATGATGTGTATTTTGAAGTTCATTTTTACTCAACACTGGTATATTACTATTTTATCTGTTTATGGACATCAAAGGATATATTTTTTCATCCACAACTTCACAAAATTATAGGCATTTGGTTCACATTCATTTACTTACTACTTAAGAACACATGTATTCCTCCATGTTTCTTTACTGGTCTTTTCACTAGACTTCTTTCTAAACACATTATTTTTGATTCCATAATCATTTTTGAAACAATACTCACCCTTCACGATAAACCGTAACCCTAATATTACCATTACATATATAACTGGTTGGAATGATTGTATATATATCAATATAAGATTTCCAATATATTTTCAGATGCAAACTCAATCCATTATTTAAAGTTGGAACTAGTTATATACTTTATCACAATATGGTCTATTCATGCAACATCTCAATAATCATCAACACAAGGTACACCTATTTGTATCACCAGTACTAATTATTAAGTTTCCAGAATATTACTCCCCATAATGGTGGAAGAAATACTCATGTCACCTTATCTACATATACAATTTATCACGGTAGTATTCTGGACACAAAATGCAAAGGTCACACATATGATTGTACCAAAGCCTAAATGGAAAGTGACCATGGATTACTAAAAACATCCATGTCCAGGGTGCCTAATGCTCTCAAATGTCAATCCTATTGATTACTACATATTTGTTTCTTCCTAAGATTATATATTCAACCTCAAGCCTGTTGAAAATGTCTAATCCTATCACTCACTTTATACTTTGCCTGATTTCCTAATCTTTCTATTGATATCTGCTTTCCTACATATTTTTCCCACTTCATCATTGTGACTGTCTCTTCACATGTGCTGACATTTACATTCACTCTCTAACTGAAACCCTATTGCTAAAGAACTTTTGGTCCAACTCCTAGAGTCACTCTTCTTCCTAAACCTGCTGACTATCTTCCTAATCCTACAGACTATCCCTTTTTGACTGGATGTTCTCTTCTACATTCAATCATCCGAGGTACACGGTCCTATGCCATTGTATATCGATTTATCTGAGACCTCGGTGCAGAACATAATTCAAGCTAAGTATACCAATCAAGGGTTCTGTTGCCCTGAATGTCAGGAAGGTCTTTGCCTCAGGCCACCCCTTTGTGAAGCCTGAAGAAAAAATTTTCAAATGGAAATAAATGGACATCACCTGTGGCTCTTTGCTTAATTGCTTTGGAAAGGGATTTGTCTGAATCTGCCTCTTGGCCCTGTGTGAGGCTGTGGCTTAGATTCTCAGCACCTAATGGATCTAAAGAAAGATCCCATGTGTGCATTCAAAACCAAAATGGCAAAAAGTGCAGTCATTGTGGATGAAGATTCTTGCCTTTCTCTGTTAGGTTCCTGACCCCCTTCAAGTGAGAATAGGGATCCTCTTTGTCAAATGAATTCTTCAATGCTCTGCAGATATGCTTGGGTTTTCTCATGACTCCAAATCACATAAAAAATCTATACCTGACATTCAGTAAGCCTCAAATTATAGAAACAGAGCGGAATTAATGGCAGGCCTTTTTGATCACTCCTGGTTCACAGGAAGGGTGTCCAGGCCACCCTGACTTTAGGGAAATTAGAGGCAAGGGAGCTTATTCTGGAAACTGTCTTTGGTTGCGACCCTCATGAAAACTTCCATCCAGAACTTTTGATGAGGGTCTTTATGGACGAAGATGAGGGCCATGTGGGAGTTTTTTTGTTCTAATTGTGGTCATTTGTGTGGGGGTTGGAAGAGATGACTTGGTCCACCTGGGCTTGAACTCTGGTGTGATTTCCCTTAGAGCCTGAGTTCTGGAACGTACCTCATAGAAGTATTGAAATGAATTGTGTTGGTTTTTAGGAGGCCACGCATGAATGTCACCCTTTGAAACTGAGATCTAGGCCCAAGGTGGCTTTCCACAGAGCAATGGGAATCTCAGCCAGGAAATCACATGATTTTATTCTGAAAGACTTTGCAGCCATTGTTGGCCCTCGGAAGCAAGAAGGAGTGGCCATACTCATATCGATTAAAATCAACTTAAAACCTAAGTTAATCAAAAGTGATAAAGAAGGACACTATATACTGTTAAAAGGCACCATTAACCAACAAGACATAACAATTATCAATTTGTATGCATCAAACAATGGTGGTGCAAAGTCATAAAAGAAACTCTCCTCAACTTCAAGAGTCATATAGGCTATAACACAATAATTACGGGTGACTTCAGCACACAACTCTCGCCATTGGACAGATCCTCTAGAGAAAATCTGAATTAAGAAACTATAGAACTTAATAGCACAATCAATAACCTAGACTTAACCAACATATATAGAATATATCAAACATCATAAAGTGGATACATGTTCTTCTCAGCAGCACATTGGTCCTACTCAAATATAGACCATATATTATGCTATATGGAAACTCTTAGTAAATATAAAAGTATGGAGATAATACCATGCACCATATCTGATCATAATGGAATGAAACTTGAAATTAATGATTGAAGAAGGAAGGAAAAATTCTACATCACATGGAAAATGAACAATATGTTACTGAATGATCAGTGGGTTACAGAAGACATAAAGGAGGAGATAAAAAATTTCTTAGAGACAAATGACAATACAGACAAAACATACCGGATTCTATGGAAAACAATGAAAGCAGTTTTAAGAAGGAAATTCATTTCTTGGAATTCTTTCCTCAAAAAAAAAAAAAAGAAAAAAACAACAAATAAATGATCTCACACTACATCTCAAAAACCTAGGAAAAAAAAGCAAAACAGCAAATGTAGTAGAAGACAAGAAATAATTAAAATTAGAGGAGAAATCAACAAAATTGAAACAAAAAAATTGAAAAAATAAAAGTTGGTTCTTTGAAAATAAATTAAATCCACAGGGCCTTAGCCATGCTAATGAAGAGAAGTAGAGAGAGAACTCAAATTACTAACATATGGGATAAAAAAGGCAACATCACAACAGACACTACAGAAATTCAGATGATAATTAGAAAGTATTTTGAAACCCCATATTCCAATAAAACCGAAGATAATGAAGATATTGATAAATTTCTTATGTCATATGATCTGCCAAGTTTGAGTCCGGAAGACTCACACAATTTAAATAGACCAATAACAAAGGAAGAAATGGAAGAAACCTTCAAAAGACTACCAACCAAAAAAAGCCCTGGACCAGATGGTTATACAGCAGAGTTCTACAAAACGTACAAAGATGAATTAATACCAATACTTTTCAAGCTATTTCAAAAAATAGAAAAAGAAGGAGTTCTTCCAAATTCATTCTATGAGGCCAACATCACCCTGATCCCAAAACCAGACAAAGACACTTCAAAGAAAGAAAACTACAGACCAATATCTCTAATAAACTTGGATGCAAAAATTCTCAATAAAATCCTGGCAAATAAAAAACAAAAGCATATAAAAAAATTGTGCTTCATGATCAAGAGGGATTCATTCCAGGGATGCAAGGCTGGTTCAATGTAAGGAAATCAATAAATGTAATCCATCACATCAATAGACTTAAAGAGAAGAACCATATGATCATCTCGATAGATGCAAAAAAAAGCATTCTACAAAGCACAGCATCCCTTTTTGTTTAAAACTCTATAAAAACTAGGAATAACAGGAACTTACCTCAACATGGTAATAGCTATATATGCTAAACCTCAGGCTAGCATCATCCTAAATGGAGAAAAACTGAAGGCATTCCCTCTAAAATTTGCAACAAGACATGGATGCCCTCTATCACCACTTCTATTTAATTTAGTTCTTGAAATACTATCCAGAGCAATGATACAGACAAAGGAAATTAAAGGCATAAAAATAGGAAAAGAAGAACTTAAATTATCGCTATTTGTGGGTGACATGATAATATATTTAACAGACCCAAAAGGGTCTACAAAGAAACTGCTAGAGTTAATAAATGAATTCAGCAAATTGGCAGGATATAAAATCAACACGCATAAATCAAAGGCATTCCTGTATATCAGCAACAAATCTTCTGAAATGGAAATGAGGAAAACCACTCCATTTACAGTATACTCAAAGAAAATAAAAAAATTGGGAATCAACCTAACAAAAGAGGTGAAAGATTTATACAATGAAAACTACAGAACCCTAAAGAGAGAGATAGAAGAAGATGTTAGAGGATGAAAAAATATGCCCTGTACATGGATAGGCAGAAATAACATCATCAAAATGGCGATATTACCCAAAGTTCTCTACAGGTTTAATGCAATGCCAATCAAAAACCCAATGGCATTACTTGTAGAAATAGATAAAGTAATCATGAATTTCATATGGAACAACAAAAGACCCAGAATAGCGAAAGCAATTCTAAGCAGGAAGTGTGAATCCAGAGTTCAAACTGTACTACAAAGCAATAGTAACAAAAACAGTGTGGTACTGGTATCAAAACAGGCAGATGGACCAATGGTACAGAATAGAGGACACAGAGACATATCCACAAAATTACAACTTTCTTATATTTGAAAAGGGGCCTAAAAGCATGCAATGTAAGAAGGATAGCATCTTCAACAAATGGTGCAGGGACAATTGGAAATTCATATGCAACAAAATGAAACGGAATCCCTTTCTCTCACAATGCATAAAAGTTAACTCAAAATGGATCAAGGAGCCAGATATAAAATCAGAGACACTGCATCTGATAGAAGAAAAAGTTGGCTACGATGTACATACTGTGGGGTTGGGCTCCAAATTCCTTAATAGGACACCCATAGCCCAAGAGTTCATAAAAAGAATAAACAAATGGGACTTACTTAATCTAAAAAAGGTTTTTCTCAGCAAGAGAAACAATAAGAGAGTTAAATAGAGAGCCTACATCCTGGGAACAAATTTTTACCCCTTACACTTCAGATAGAGCCCTGATATCTAGAATATACAAAGAACTCAAAACAATTAAACAATGAGATAACAAATAACCCAATCAACAATGGGCCAAGGATCTTAACAGACACTTCACAGAGGAGGACATACAATCAATCAACAAGTACATGAAAAAATGCTCACCATCTGTAGCAGTCAGAGAAATGCAATCAAAACCACCCTAAGATACCATCTCACTCCAGTAAGATTGGCAGCCATTATGAAGTCGAACAACAATAAGTGTTGGTGAGGATGTGGGGTAAAGGGTACACTTTTACACTGCTTGTGGGCCTGCAAATTGGAGAGTCCAATATGGAAAGCAGTATGGAGATTCCTGGGAAAGCTGGGAATGGAACCACCATTTGACCTTGATATCGCCCTTCTCAGACTCTTCCCTGAGGATCTTAATAGAGAGCAGTATAAGGATACTGCCACATCGATGATCATAGCGGCACAATTCATAATAACTAGACTGTGGAACCAAACTAGATGCCCTTCAATAGACGAATGGATAATAAAAATGTGGCATCTATACACAATGGAGTATTACACAGCACTGAAAATGACAAAATCATAGAATTTGCAGGAAAATCAATGGCATTAGAATAGATTATGCTAAGCGAAGCTATCCAATCCTTAAAAAACAAATGCCAAATGTTTCCTTTTATATAGAGAGAGCAAATAAGAACAGAACAGGGAGGAAGAACATGAGAAAAATATTAAAACTAAACAGAGATGAGTGGGGGGAGAGAAAGGGAGAGAGAAGGAAAATTATATGGAAATGGTAGGAGACTACTCAATGTTACACAAAATTACATATAAGAGGTTGTGAGGCTAAAGAGGGGAAAACAAGGGAGAGAATTAAACAACAGCAGATGAGGTAGAGAGGGAAGATGGGAGGGGAGGGGGAATAGTAGGGGATAGGAAAGGTAGCAGAATTCAACAATAACTAGTATGCTATTATGTAAAAACGTGAGTGTGTAACTGATGTGATTCTGCGATTTGTATTTGGGGTAAAAATGGGAGTTCATAACCCAATTAAGTCAAATGTATGAAAGATGATATATCATGAGCTTTATAATGTTTTGAACAACCAAAAAAAAGAATTGAATTTCCAATATTTGAGTCATATAACAACTTTATTTTTTAATAAAATTGTCTTTTATTTGTTATCTTACTTGCTGGTATCTGCCTTTCAGTTTTAAACAACTATGTGCTTTAGCCATTCATCCATGTAGTATGTAACAGAAAATTTTGAGTGTCTCCATATAACCAGATTGGCAAGGCATCAAGGTTTCCTTCACAAACAAGGTGAAGGCTTTGCCATTAGAAATTTAATATTCTGCAAAACAATTTTTTTAACTTTCCAATTAAATTTCCAAAAAAATTTAGAAAAAAAAGAATCTAAACCCCACAGTAAGAAGGCCTCAAAGTGGAGAAGTGGAGCATTTACGGCAGGCCTATTTGATCACTGCTGGTTCACAGGAAGCGTGTCCAATCAACCCTGATGTTAGGCAAATGAGGGGAAAGGGAGCTTATTTTGGGCACTGGTTTGGATGTGCCCCTCATGGAAAACTCCATCCAGAGGTTATGATGTGTGTTTATATGGAAGAAGATGAGGGCCATGTGGGAGTGTTTTGGTTTTAATTGTGGTCATTTGTGTGGTAGTTGGAAGAGATGACTGGGTCCACCTGGGCTTGAACTCTGGTGTGATTCCCCTTAGAGAATGAGATTTGGAACTGACTTCAGAGAAGTATTGCCATGAATGTTGTTGGGATTTCAGGAGGCCACGCATGAGAGTCGCCCTTGGAAACTGAGATCTTGGCCCAGAGAGGCTTTCCAGAGAGCACTGGGGATATCACAGGTTTTATTCTGAAAGACCTGGCAGCCATAGTTGAGAGTCAAAACACACATGGACCTCACATTGGAGACCTCAATGGGCCTGGCTTCATGTGACAATTTGGCCACTCTTTGGGAAGCCTTGCCTGTGAGAGATCTCCAGATCCTTCATTAAAATGAGCTTCCTCAACATTTAATGGATCCTGAATGAATTGAAACCCACAGTACCAACAACTTCATCTGTGAAAAATAGTTAGATAAATACCATGAATTTTTAGAAATTCTCATGACCAGGTGGCACTGGAGAACCTTTGGATGTCCTGTTGCTGATCATGAGTATACCAGACAGTGCCTTGATTGACTAGGTATCATGAAAATGGTGTAGAACAGAGATGCCAGTAAGTTGGAGCCTGATGTGTAGTGGGCCTAGAGCAGTGGTGTGCAGGTGTGTGATAAACCATCTGTGGTGGGGCCTGTGGATCTGCCATTGACTTTCAAATGCCTTGACACAGACACGGTGCAGCCAGCAGACCCTTCTATATAAAGGCATCTTGTTATATGGAGATTTTTCACGGCAATGTTTAGAATCAGGTTGCTATGGTCAAGGGGCAAGCTATGTGGGATAGAAGCCTAGTTGGTGCATTCTCATGCAGACACTGACCCACCACACGTGACAGAACTCCCTCCAGCACTGTGTCCCACTTGAACTCCTTGTATTTCGTGAAGCAAATACCAAACTCCCAGTGCAGCAGCAAGAAACACAATGAAAAGTCGAGGATGACCAAATGGCTTCACAGTCGACTTGGGGTGACACTTAGCCCCCGTGGCCACAATTTAGCTACAAAGAGAGAATTTAGCACTGCTGCCTCATGTTCATTGGAAAATAAGAAACCATGTCCTCCTGGTCACATAGATGCAGACCTAGCTTTGATGGTCTCACTACATCGGAAGTTAAAACTCCTGAAAACAACATATATTTCAAGTGCCCAAGCTCAGAGGCAATTTCTCAAGAAGTGTTTAGGCCAGCAGATCTCCATGTTTGTGGAGTGTTTACCATGTCACTTACTTTTGGAAACTGCTCTATCAACTCCAAGGTTGTGAACTCCTGAGCATTTTCCATTCTAAATATATATTCACAGATTTTCTAACTCTTCTCCTCTAATTCTGACTTACTTGGGGCAAAAGGAATGTCAAGTCATTGTTCTGGATGAGAGAGGGAAGATTGTTTTGTAGCACATATTTGCATACACATTGGATTCATTTTCCAATTTTCTGTTTGAAATACTGAATCCCTGACACTAACCCATACCCTACTAAACTCTGACTACTAATCCTAATATAATGGAGAAAAATAACCCAAACAGAATAGAAATACAAGCATTTCAGAAGAAGCATGGTGTATAGTTGGAATTACCTTTTGCATGATATAAGGTAGGAGTTATAAATCTAGTCAATTATTTGTTGAAATAATTTTCCATGTGTTTTTAAAGTTAAGAAAAATGTGAATTCCTGTCTCCCTTTCTCTGTAGCCTATTAAGGAAATGTATTTTTATATGCACAAATAGAATCCTACCTGGTTTCACATATACATTCTTGTGAGGTGGCTGACTTGGCAGATACAAATTGTGAGAAGAGATCACTCCTCCTAAACGCTGTTTTAACTGAAAATTCAACCCATGGGTGAGCTTCCTAGATGAACAACACTATACACATATTCATGTTCAGTAAAATCAATATTTTGGGATATGCGGATGAGTTATTTTTCATGATGAATTTCAATTGGCATATATATTGCTACATTATAATGTGTGTGTTTGTGTGTCTATATATACATTATATACATATATATTCTCCAGATTTACCAAAATATGAAATATATGTGTCTTCTTATACACCGCCTGAATTCATTCATATTCATATATGTGGATTTATAATCAACTTTTAACAAGTTTATTCTCAGAAATATACATCCACTGAAATAAATATTTGTTTCCTAGTACTGAAAACTAACTTCAGGGAAGGGTGCTTACAAATCCTAATATTTCTACAGTAACTGACCAAGTTTAACATCAATGCAAGTAGATTCCTATTGGATATGATGTGTTTATTAAAGTTCATTTTAATCAAACCTGGTACGTTATTATTTCTTCAGTTTATAGACATCATAAATTATATCCTTTCATTCACAAGTTCACAAATTTATAAACATTTGGTTCACTTTCAATCACTTCCTCCTTCAGAACACTTATATTTCTCCATGTTTCTTGACTGGTCTTTTCACTAGACTTCTTTCTAAAGACATTATTTTCGATTCCATAATCATTTTTGAAGCAAAACTCACACACTATTTATGATAAACGGTAACCCTAATATAACCATTAGATATATAAGTGGTTGGAATGAATGTATGTATATCAATAAATGATTTCCTCTATTTTTTCAGATATCAATACAATCCATTATTTAAATTTGGAACCAGTCATATAATTTATTCACAGTATGGTCTATTAATGCATCATCTCTATATTCATCAACACAGGGTAAGCCGATTAGTATCCCCAGTACTAATTTATATCTTTTCAAAATATTTCCCCCAGAAATGGTGGAAGAAATCCTCATGTCACCTGATCTTCATATACATATTATCACAGTAATATTCTGGAAACAAAATGCGAAGGTCACCCTTATGATTGTACCAAAGCCTCAATGGAATGTGAACATGGATTACTAAATATATCCATGTCCAGGTTGCCTAATGCTCTCAAATGTCAATCTTATTGGTGACTACAAATTGGTTTCTTCTTAAGATTATGTATTCAACCTCAACCCTGTTGAAAATGTCTAATCCTATCACGTTATACTTTGCCTGATTTCCTAATGTCTCTATTGATGTCTGCTTTCCTACATATTTTCCCCAGTTCATCATTGTGCCTGACTCTTCACATACGGTGTCATTTATATTCACTCTCTAACCAAAACCCTATTGCTAAAGAACATTTGGTCCAAATCCTAGACTCACTCTTCCTTCTAAACCTACTCACTATCTTCCTAATCCTACACAAAATCCCTTTTTGACTGGATGATCTCTTCTACATTTAATCATCTGAGGTACAGGGTCTTATGCCATTGTATATCAATTTAACTGAGACCTCGGTGCAAAACATAACTCAAGCTAAGGATCCCAATCAAGGGTCCAAATCCTTCTGGGCTTCAAATATTACCTAGATTTCTGTTTTCATACTTATGTTCTACCTCTATATTCTTATAAATATCGCTGGTTCCCAATACCGTTATTCATCCAGCAGAATGATTTCCAACCCAAATAGAACATGCTATTAATCCTAACCATACAATGTTCTCTCAATCTCACTTTACAGAAGAGCAGGGACAAAGTTGGTATTACAATACAGGAAGTTAGGAGATCTTCCAACTGCTGAGTACTTCAAAATCCATGCAGAAATGATCCCTGGAGAAGATGCAGGCAGCTATGAAGGACCTGAGAAAACAAAAGTCATATTCCATGGCAAAAAACATGGTCAGGATGAAAAGATGTGTCTGAGTCAGCCTCTCTATTCTTAATGTAGGGAAGATGGACCAAACTAGGCCTGTGTGGAGAGCTGTTCCCAGGTGACTATGGTTTCTATACCATTCTAACATGAGAAAGTATCACAGGAAGTAGGGCAGCCTCCATGTCAGGAGACAATAGGAAGAAACTGTTAGGACAAAGTGGTGGCCAAGACAGTGACCTCATTCATTTTCTGAAGGTAGTGACCTCACCTCACTTCCTTGGTGATGGAGCTCTCTGAATTTTGTGATCCAGGAAGCAAGGCACCCTGAGCCAGTCCCAGTCCCAGTCGCAGTGGGCTCATTTCTTTGGATTTTCCAGGAACAGAGTCAGTCTTTCTTGGTACCTACTGATGTAAGGGTTGCCAAATACCAAGAAAGCTCTGAAGAGGGGTCTTTCCTGAGAGGATAGGAATTGGCTCACCACTGCGTCCTTACAACTTCACAGATTTGACCAAGGAGACCAGATCTGAGACAGAAAGGCCATTTCTGGGGAACATTGTATGTCCTACCAGTCAGAGGACATTCCACATAGTCGCAGACCTACTTGGAAGAAGGAGGTGCGTTAGTGGGTGTTGGTTTGTGTTTGTGGTTTTTTCACATGATCTGAGAATAGGTAAAAAAGGAAGTTTGTTTGGTTTGGAGTGGACTGTTTCTAGTAAGTCATTTGACAAGGAGACTGTTTCTGTGTCTGTGTATCCCATTGTGTTTTTCTTTGTAGATATTAGAAAAGAAAATAGCTCATTGGGTGTGTCCTGTCTAGTAGAAAACTTCCCAGTATGCATCCTTCCCAATTAATGAATGGACTGAGGCTTGCCTTATCCATGGGCAACACCTGCTATCTACCTAAGTTCTCATTTTTTTCCTGAATTCTGGCCACTCTCAAGATTAGTATCATGTATTTTTGTACAAGATACGTACCACCTCCAAGCTCTGTGACATGGCTATGTACTAGATAGCTGAAGAGAATGGCGAGCATCTCAGAAAACTCACATATCAGAGTAACCAGCAAAGTCTCCTAGGAGAAACCCTGCTTGGGGGCTTTTGATTACCTATTGTTCTGTTGCTCTGAATGTCAGAAAGGTCTTTGCCTCAGGCCAAACCTTAGTGAAGCCTGAAGAAAAGAGTTTTCAAATGGAAATGAATGGGAATCACCTGTGGCTTTTTACTTTATTGCTTTGGAAAAAGATTTGTCTGAATCAGCCTCTTGGCCCTGTGTGAGCCTGTGGTTTAGATTTTCAGCACCTGATGGGTCTAGAGAAAGATCCCATGTGGGCATTCAAAACCAAAATGGAAAAAAGATCAGTCATTTTGGATGAAGCCTCTCGCCTTCCTCTGTAATATTTCTGACCTGCATCAAGTGAGAATAGGGATCATTTGTGTCAAATGAGTTCTTCAAAGCCCTGCAGAGGCTGGACAATAGGTGCTTGCGTTTTCTCATGACTCCAATTCACACAAAGAATCTATACCCCACAGTCAGTAGGCCTCAAATTTGAGAAGTGGAGCAGTATTAACAGCAGTCCTATATGATCACTTCTGTTTCACAGGAATGTTGTCCAGGCCACCCTGACTTTAGGCAAATGAGGGGCAAGGGAGATTATTTTTGACACTGTCTTGGGCTGTGCCCCTCATGGAAACCTCCAGCTAGAGTTTATGATTAGTGTCTATATAAAAGAAGAAGAGGGCCCTGTGGGAGTGTTTTGGTTTTAATTGTCATCATTTGTGTGGCAATTGGAAGAGATGCCTGGGTCCACCTGGGCTTGAACTCTGTTGTGATTCCCCTTAGAGACTGAGTTGTGGAACTGAACTCAGAGAAGTATTGCCATGAATTGTGTTGGGATTTTTGGAGGCCACGCATGAGATTCACCATTGGAAACTGAGATCTAGGCCCAGGGTGACTTTACACAGAGCACTGGGAATCTCAGCCAGGATATCACAAGATTTTATTTTGAAAGATTGTCAGCCATAGTTGAGAGTCAAAACACACATGGAATTCACATTGTAGACCTCAATGGGCCTGGCTTCATGTGACATTTTGCCCACTCTTTGGGAAACCTTGCCTGTGAAAGTTCTCCAGAGCTTTCATTAAAATGAGATTCCTCACCTTTTAATGGTTCCTGTATAAATTAAATCCCACAGTGCCACCAACTTCATTATTGAAAAATATCTAGATAAATACCATGAATTTTTTGAAATTACTATGACCAGGTTGCACTGGAGAACCTCTGAATGTCCTGTTCCTGATCATGATTGTACCAGACAGTGCCTTGATTGACTGGGTTTCATGAAAAAAGTGTAGAACATAGATGCCAGAAAGTTGGAGCCTGAAGACTAGTGGGCCTAGAGCAGAGGAGTGTAGGTGTGTGAAAAAAACATTTGTGGTGGGGCCACGTGGATCTGCCATTGGCTTAGAAAGACTTGTGACTGACATGGTACAGCCAGTAGACCCTTCTATGTAAGGGCATCTTGTTATATGGAGAGGATTCCTGCCAAAGGTCAGAATCAGGCTGCTATTGTCAAGTTGAAAAGCTATGTGGGATTGAAGCCTCACTGGTGCATTTTACTAACCCACCACACGTGAGAGTACATCCTCCAGCACTGTGTCCCAGTAGAACTCCTTGTATTTCGTGAAGCCAATACCAAACTCACAGTGCAGCAGTAAAAAACATCACAAAAGTGGATAATGACCAAATGGTTCTACAGACAACACAGTTAGATATTTAGACCCCAGTGGCCAAAGTTTACCTACAAAGAGAGAATTCACCACTGCTGCCTCATGTTCACTAGAAAACAAAAAACCATGTCATCCAGGTCACATAGATGGAGACCCAGAATTGATGGTCTCACTACAAAGGAAGCTAAAACTCCTGACAACAATATATATTTTAACTGCCCGACCTCAGAGGCAGTTTCTCAAAAAGTCATTAGGCCAGCAGAGCTCCATGTTTGTGGAGTGTTTACCCTCTCCCTTTTTGTAACCCGTTCTACCTCCTACAAGTTTGTGAACTCCTGAGCATTTTTCTTTCCACATATGTATTCACAGATTTTCTAACTTTTCTCCACTAATTGTGTCTTATTTGGGGCGAAGGTAATGTCAAAGCATTGTTCTGGATGAGAGTGGGAAGATTTTTGTGTAGTACATATTTGCATACACATTAGATTCATTTTCATATTTTCCATTTGAAATACTGAATCCCTGACACTAACCCATACCCTACTAGACTCTGACTACTAATCCAAATATGATGGAGAAAAAGAAACTTAACAGAATAGAAATACAGGCCTTTCATAGGAGGCATGGTGTATACTTGGACTTGCCTTCGGCTTTATCAACGGTATGTGTTATAAATATAGTCAACTTTTCATTGTAATACTTCTCCATGAGTTTTTAAAATTAACACATATGTAAATTTCTGTCTCCCTTTCTCTGTAGCCTATTCATCACATGTATTTTTTAATGCATCTTTAGAATTCTACCTGGTATCACATGTACATTCTTGTGAGCTCGCTTATTTTGGAAGATACAAATTGTGAGAAGAGATCACTCCCTCTAAATACTGATGGAACTGGAAATTCAACATATGGGTGAATTTCCTAGATGAACAATATTATGCATAAATAAATGTTCAGTAAAATGAATATTTTTGGATACGTGGATGATATCTATTTTATTATGATTTTCGAATGGCATATATATTGCTACATTTTAATGTCTGTGTATGTGAGTATCTATCTATCTATCTATCTATCTATCTATCTATATAGATATAGATATCTACTCTCTTTAGATTTTCCAAAATATGAAATATATGTGTCTTATTATACACTTTCTAAATTTACTCATGTGTGTGTATGTGGATTTATAATCAAATTTTCACAAAATAATTCTTAGAAATATTCATCCACCTTAAATACATATTTATCTCCTAGTACTGAAAACTAAATTCAGTGAATGGTGCATACAGATCGTAATATTTCCACAGTGACTGACCCAGTTTCACATCAATGCAAGTAGACACCTATGGGACCATGATGTGTATTTTGAAGTTCATTTTTATTCAACACTGATACATTACTATTTCTGCAGTTTATGGAAATAATAGGATATATTCTTTCATCCACAATTTCACAAATTTATAGGCATTTAGTTAACTTTCAATCACTTCCTACTTCAGAACACATGTATTCCTCCATGTTTCTTGACTGTTCTTTTCATGAGATTCTTTCCAAACACATTATTTTTGATTTCCATAATCATTTTTGAAGCAAAACTCAGACACTCTTCATGATAAACCATAATGCTAATATTACCATTAGATGTATAACTGGTTAGAATGAATTTATGTATATCAATATAAGATTTCCTATATATTTTCAGATATCAATTCAATCCATTATTTAAAGTTTGAACCAGTTATATTATTTATTCACAGTATGGTCTATTAAGGCATCATCTCTATATTCATAGACCGATGGTATACCTATTTGTATCCCAAATACTAATTTATAAGTCTTTAAAATATTGCTTTAAGAATATTGGAAGAAATACTCTAGTCACCTGATATACATATACATTTCATCACAGTAATATTCCTGACACAAAATGCAACGGACACACTTATGATTGTACCAAAGCCTATATTGAAAGTGAGCATGTATTACTAACAACATCCATGTCCTGATTAACTAATGATCTCAAATATCATTCCTATTGGTGAGTACATATTTGTTTCTTCCTAAGATTAAATATTGAAACTGAACCCTGTTAAAAATGTCTCATCCTATCACTCACTTTGTACTTTGTCTGATTTCCTAATGTCTCTATTGATATCTGATTTCCTACACATTTTCCCCAGTTCATCACTGTGACTGACTCTTGAAATATGCTGACATTTACATTCACTCTCTAACAAAACCCCTATATCTAAAGAACTTTTGGTCCAACTCCTAGACTCACTGAAATGGGTTCTTCAAAGCCCTGCAGAGGGTAGCCCATAGGTGCTTGGGTTTTCTCATGACCCCAATTCACATAAAGAATCTATGCCCCACAGAGAGTAGGCCTCAAATTGGAGAATTAGAGCAGTATTAATAGCAGGCCTATTTGATCACACCTGATTCACAGGAAGGGTTTCCAGGCCACCCTGAATTTAGGCAAATAAGGGGCAAATGAGCTTATTTTGGACACTGTCTTAGGCTGCGCCCCTCATGGAAACCTCCAGCAAGAGGTTATGATGAGAGTTTATATTGAAGAAGATGAGGGCCATGTGGGAGTGTTTTGATTTAATTGTGGTCATTTGTGTGGTAGTTGGAAGAGATGACTGGGTCCACATGGGCTTGAACTCTGGAGTGATTCCCCTTAGAGACTGAGTTCTGGAAATGAACTCAGAGAAGTATCGACATGAATTGTGTTGGGATTTTAGGAGGCCACACATGAGAGTTGCCCTTGGAGACTGAGATCTAGGCCCAGGATAGCTTTCCAAAGAGCACTGGGAATCTCAGCCAGGATATCACATGACTTTATTCAGAAAGACGTGGCAGCCATTGTTGAGAGTCAAAACACACATGGACCTCAATTGTAGACCTCAATGGGCCTGGCTTAATGTGACCTTTTGGCCACTCTTTGGGAAGCCTTGCCTCTGAGAGTTCTCCTGAGCTTTAATTGAAATAATCTTCCTCACCATTTCATGGTTCCTGAATAAATTGAAAGCCACAGTGCCTCCAACTTCATCCTTGAAAATTGGCTATATAAATACCATGAATTTTTAAAATTCCCATGAACAGGTGGCACTGGAGAACCTTTGGATATCTGTTGCTGATCACGAGTGTACCAGACATTGCATAGATTGACTGGGTTTCATGAAAATGGTGAGAACAGAGATGCCAGAAAGTTGGAGCCTGCTGACTAGTGGGCCCAGAGCAGTGGTGGGCAGGTGTATGATAAAACATCTGTCGTGGGGACACGTGGTTCTGCCATTGGTTTCCGAATGACTTGTGACTGACATGGTGCAGCCAGCAGAACCTTACAAGTAAAGGGACCTTGTTATATGGAGAGGTTTCAGGGCAATGTTCAGAATCAGGTTGCTATCGACATGGGTGCAAGCTTTTTGGGATAGAAGCCTGGTTGGTGCATTCTCCTGCAGACCCTCATCCACTACACGTGAGAGTACTCCCTCTAGCACTGTGTCCCAGTTTTTCTCCTTGTATTACGTGAAGCCAATACCAAACTCCCAGTGCAGCAGTAAGAAACACCACGAAAAGTGGAGTATGACCAAATGGCTTCACAGATCACATGGTTAGACACTTAGACCCCAGTGTCCTCAGTTTACTAACAAAGGAAAAAATTCAGAACTTCTGCCTCATGTTCAATAGCATATAAGGAACCATGTCATCCAGGTCACATAGATGCCGACCCAGGTTTGATGGTCTCAATAAAAAGGAAGCTAAATCTCCTGACAACAACAAATTTTTCAAGGGCCCAAACTCAGAGGCAGTTTCTCAACAACTCATTAGGCCACCAGAGTTCCATGTTTGTAGAGTGTTTACCCTGTACCTTACTTTTGGAAATTCCACTACCACCTCCAAGGTTGTGAACTCCTGAGCATTTTCTTTTCCAGATATATATTCACAGACTTTCAAACTCTTCTCCACTAATTGTGTATTACTTGTGGCGAAGGAAATATCAAGGCATTGTTTTGGAGGACAGTGGGAAGATTTTTGTCTAGCAAATATTTGCATACACATTAGATTCATTTTCCTATTTTCCATTAGAAATACTGAATCCCTGTCACTAACCCATACCCTACTAGACTCTGACTACTAATCTCAATATGATGTAGAAAAAGAAACCTAACAGAATAGAAATACAGGCCGTTCATAGGAGGCATGGTGTATACTAGGACTTGCCTTCTGCTTTATCAAGTGAATGTGTTATAAATCTAGTCAACTTTTCATTGTAATAATTCTCCATGAGTTTTTAAAGTTAACACATATGTACATTTCTGTCTCCCTTTCTCTGTACCCTATTCATCTCATGAAATTTATTATGCATATTTAGTATCCTACCTGGTATCACACGTACATTCTTGTGAGCTTGCTGTTTTAGGAAGATACAAATTGTGAGAAGAGATCACTCCCCCTAAATACTGATGGAACTGAAAATTCAACATATTGGTGAATTTCCTAGATGAACAGCATTATACATAAATCCATGCTCAGTAAAAAGAATAGTTTTGGATATGAGGATGATATATATTTCATGATGAATTTTGATTGGCATACATATTACTACATTTTAAGGTCTGTGTTTGTATCTTTATATATATATATTTTTTTTTTCTCCAGATTATTCAAAATATGAAATATATGTGTCTTATTTTAAACTCACTAATTTAACTCATGTTCCTATATGTGGATTTATAATCAAATTTTCACAAAATAATTCTCAGAAATATTCATCCACATGAAATACATATTTATTTCCCAGTACTGAAAACTAACTTCGGTGAAAGGTGCTTACAAATCCTAATATTTGTACAGTAACTGACCCAGTTTAACATCAATGCAAGTAAAATCCTATGGGACATGATGTGTATTTTGAAGTTCATTTTTATTCAACACTGGTACATTACTATTTCTTCAGTTTATGGACATTATAAGATAAAACTTTTCATCCACAAGTTAACAAATCTGTACGCATTTGGTTCACTTGCAATTACTTCCTGCTTCAGAATATATGTATTCCTCCATGTTTCTTGACTGTACTTTTCATGAGATTATTTCCAAACACATTATTTTCGATTTCCATAATCATTTTTGAAGCAAAACTCCCACACTCTTCATGATAAACCATAATGCTAAAATTACCATTAGATGTATAACTGGTTAGAATGAACTTATGTATATCAATATAAGATTTCCTATATATTTTCAGATATCAATTCAATCCATTATTTAAAGTTTGATCAAGTTATATTATTTATTTACAGTATGGTCTATTAAGGCATCATCTTTATAATCATAGGCACAGGGTACACGTACTTGTGTCCCCAATACTAATTTATAAGTCTTAAAATGTTGCTTTCAGAAATGTTTGAAGAAATACTGTAGTCACCTGATATACATTTACATTTCATCACAGTAATATTCCTGACAAAAAATGCAACGGACACCCTTATGATTGTACCAAAGCCTAAATTTAATGTGAGCGTGTATTACTAACAACATCCATGTCCTGATTAACTAATGATCTCAAATATCATTCCTATTGGTGACAACATATTTGTTTCTTCCTAAGATTATATATTCAAACTCAACCCTGTTAAAAACGTCTTATCCTATTACTCACTTTGTACTTTCCCTGATTTCCTAATGTCTCTATTGATATCTGCTTTCCTACACATTTTCCCCAGTTCATCACTGTGACTGACTCTTCACATATGCTGACATTTGCATTCACTCTCTAACGAAAACCCTATATCTAAATAACTTTTGGAACTATCCCTTTTTGTCTGGAGGATCTCTTCCTCATTCAGTCATCCAAGGTACAAGGTCCTATGCCATTGTATAACGATTTATTTGAGACAACTTTGAGGAAATAATTCAAAGCTAAGTATCCCAATTAAGGGCCCAGTGTTCATCTGGGTTTCAAATCTTTCCTAGATTTCTGTATTCATACTTATATTACACCTATATATGCTTGTAAATATCGGAGGTCCCCAATACCATTATTCATCTCGCAGAATGATTCCTAACCCAAATTGAACATGTTATTAACCCTAACCATGCACTGTTCCCTCAATTTAACTTTACAAAGACCAGGGACAGAGTTGGTGTTATAATACAGGTAGGTAGAGGATCTTCCACCTGTTGAGAACCTCAAGTTCCATGCAGAAATAAACCCTGAAGAAGATGTAGGCAGCTATGAAGGACCTGAGAGAGCAACAGTAATCTTCCTTGGTAAAATACCTGGTCAGGATGAAGCGATGTGTCTGAATAAGCCTCTCTTTTCTTAAAGTAGAGAAGATGGACCAAACCAGGTCTGTGTGGAGAGCTGTTAACATGTGCCTATGGTTGATATACCATTCTATCTTGTGAATGTGACACAGGAAGTAGGGGAAGCCTCTCTCTCGTGGGACCCTTGGAAGCAAATGTTAGGATAAAGTGGTTACCAAGGTAGTGACCTCATTCAGTTCCTGAAGGAAGTGACCTACCTCACTTCCTTGGTGATGGAACTCTCTGAACTTGGGATCCAGGAAGCCAGGCACTCAGAGCCAGTCCCAGTCCCAGTCCCAGTGGGTTCACTTGTTTGGATTTACCAAGGACAGAGTCAGTCTTTTTGGTACATAATGATGTGTGGATGGCTAAATGACAGGAAAGCTCTGAATAGGGGCCTTTCCTGAGAAAGCAGGTAGTGACTCACTGATTGATGCTGAAAACTTTACAGAGTTGGTAAAGGAGACCTGATCTGAGACAGGACAGTCCATTTCGAGGGAGCAGAGTAAGGCCCATCAGTCTGAGGACACTCTGGATAGTCACAGACCTACTTGGGGGAAGGAGGTGCCTTTGTGGGTGTGGGTATGAATTTGTGTTTTTTTATCATGTTCTGAGAATAGGTAGGAAAGGCAGTATGTTTGGTTTGGAGTGGACTGTTTTTAGTAAGTCATTTGACTTGGCGAGTGTTTCTATGTTTGTGTATCCCACTTTTTCCGTGGTTGTAGATATTAGAAAAGTGAATGCATCAATGGATGTGTCCTGTCTAGTAGAAAGCATCTCAGCACACATCCTTCCCAATTTATGAATGGACTGTGGCTTGCCTTATATGGACAACACCTACTTCTTTCCTGAGTTCCTGTTTTCTTCCTGAATTCTGGCCACTCTCCAGAATAGGCTCATGTTTTTTTTGTCCAAGATATGGACCTCCGTCGAGTTCTGTGACATGGCCATGTACTGGATAGATGAAGGGAATTGGGAGCATCTCTGAAAACTCGGATATCAGTGTGACCAGTAAAGTCTCAGTAGAGAAACCCTGCTTTGTGCCTTTTGCTTACCTACTGTTCTGTTGACCTGAATGTCAGGAAGGTCTTTTCCTCAGGCCACCAGTTTGTGAAGCCTGAAGAAAAGTGCTTTCAATTGGAAATGAATGAGCATCACCTGTGGCTCTTTGCTTAATTGCTTTGGAAAGGGATGTGTCTGAATCATCCTTTCGGCTCTGAGAGAGGCTGTGGCTTTGATTTTCAGCACCTGATGGATCTAGAGAAAGATCCCATGTGTGCATCCAAAACCAAAATGGCAAAAAGATCAGTCATTGTGGATGAAGTCTCTTGCTTCCTCTGTTAGGTTCCTGACCTCCATCAAGTAAGTAGAGGGATCCTTTGAGACAAATGAGTTCTTCAAAGCCCTGCAGCAGTGCTTGGGTTCTCACATGACTCCAAATCACATAAAGAATCTATACCTCACAGTCAGTAGGCTTCAAATTGAAGAAACAGAGCCGTATTACTGGCAGGCCTATTTGATCAATCCTGGTTTACAGGAAGGGTGTCCAGGAAACCCTGACTTTAGGAAAATGAGGGGCAAGGGAACTTATTTTGGACACTGTCTTGGGCTGCGCCCCTTATGGAAACCTCCAGCCAGAGGTTATGATGAATGTCTACATGGAAGAATATGAGGGCCATGTGGGAGTATTTTGCTTTTAATTGAACATATTATTAACCCTAACCATACACTGTTCCCTCAATCTAAGTATTCAGAAAAGCAGGGACAGATTTGGTCTTACAATACAAGAATGCAGGGGATCTTCCACCTGCTGAAAACTTCAAAGTTCCATGCAGAAATGATCCCTGGAGAAGATGTAGGCAGCTATGAAGGACCTGAGAGAGCAAAAGGCATTTTCCATGGCAAACAGCCTGGTTAGGATGAAGGGTTGTGTCTGAATCAGATTCTCTCTTCTTAATGTAGAGGAGAGGCCTGTGTGGAGAGCTGTTCCCAGGTGACTATTGTTTCTTTACCATTCTAACTTGTGAAAGTGTCACAGGAAGTAGGGACATCCTCCATGTTATGAGACCTTAGGAAGCAAATGTTAGGACAAATTGGTTGCCAAGGCAGTGACCTCATTCAGTTACTAAAGGAAGTGACCTCACCTCACATCCTTGTTGATGGAACTCTCCAAATTTGGGTTCCAGGTAGCTAGGCACCCAGGCCCAGTCCCAGCACCAGTTCCAGTGTTCTCACTTGTTTGGATTTTCCAAGGACAGAGTCAGTCTTTTGTGGTACCTACTTATGTGAGAATGGCCAAATTCCAGAAAAATTCTGAAGAGGGGCCCTTCCGGAGAAAACAGGTAGAGGCTCACTGCTGGCTCCTGACAACTTCACAGAGTTGACCAAGGAGTCCAGATCTGAGACAAAACAGACCATTTCTGGGGAACATAGTATGGCCCTCCAGTCAGAGGACACTCTGGATAGTTCCAGACCCACTTGGGGGAAGGAGGTGCCTTTGTGGTTGTGGGTGTGGGTTTGTGGTTTTTTCTTTTGTTCTGAGAATAGTTAGGAAAGGGGGTGTGTTTGGTTTGGAGTGGACTGTTTCTAGTTAGTCCTTTGACAAGGCGAGTGTTTTTAGGTCTGTGTATCCCACTGTTTTCGTGGTTGTAGACATTAGAAAAGATAATGCCTCAATGGGTGTATCCTCTCAAGGAGAAAACTTCCCAGCATTCATCCGGCACAATTTATGAATGGAGTGTGGCTTGCCTTATCAATGGGCAACACCAACTATCTTCCTACGTTCCTGTTTTCTTCCTGAATTCTGGCCACTCTCCAGAATAGGCTCATGATTTTGTGTCAAATATATGTACCACTTCCAAGCTCTGTGACATGGCCATGTACTGGTAGCTGAAGGGAATGGCAAGCATCTCAGAAAACTCAGATATCAGTGTAGCCAGTAAAGTCTCAGTGGAGAAACCCTGCTTTGGGCCTTTTGATTACCTATTGTTATGTTGCCCTGAATATCAGGAAAGACTTTGTCTCAGGCCACCCCTTTGTGAAGCCTGAAGAAAACAGTTTTCACATGGAAATGAATGGGCATTACCTTTGAGTTTACAATAAAACCTTCACAGATTTGGCTCTCATTAAGTTAAAAATACTTTTAGATTGTATCTCAGTGTAAAAAGTAACATGGAACTGTACGTATCTTATTGATAACAAGTCCAATTATAGAACACAAATGATATACATAAATCTCCAACATGTTTTTCTTTTAAGCCTAGAATTACCATACAACCTTAGAACACCAGATTGATACAATGGTCTTTGCAAGCTTCTACCTTACAGACTTGTATACCTGGAAGATATGAACACATTAACACCACAATTACATTGATGTTTTTGTATTAAACAAGTTTAGATTTTAAAGAAATAACATGGCACAATTTTATAAAAACAGTACTTGTTTTACCAGCTGTTTAATTTTTTAAGATTACTTGCTCAAAACTTACACATATAACCAAGTTACACACACCTTTTTTTATTATTTACTTAAACCCTTTTAATTACTTAATAATATAGACTCTCTTATCCAGAAACACGTTTTTCCTCTATTATATCTATATCTAGAACCTTTTAGTTTCTCTTTTCCATCTACTAACCTCTTTCTGTTCACATTTCAATACAATGCTTTTAAATTTCTGAATTTAAGCAGATTATTTTATAGACATCTACATTTTATTAGGGCCTTTTTGAAAACCTAGAAAACTTATAGGCCTAATTTTAAAGACATATTTATTTTTATCTGTTTACCCAATTTGAATTAAAACATATGAATCACGTGAATCAAAGACATGTGGATACATTTTTAAATTTTTCATGAGCGCTCCTCATCTGTCAGTTGTCATATCCCTGCATGATATATGGACATACACACATACAGACATACCAACATACAACACGCAACACAAATGTAACACATAACACAATAGTAAAGGCCTTGTAGCTTTTTTCAGGTGAAATCTCCATTGCAATGCTGAAAACTCCAGAGTCGATCAAAAATAGAACTGATCAGAAAATATTAACCCATCAGCAGAATCAAGATCATGAGCTCAAAAAAAAAAAAAAATTACAGAATCTAAGAAAAGCAAGAGTCCTAAAAATGATGACTGGCCAGTAATTAGTAAATACCATATTATATACTTTTTTGGTTAGGTCTAGTTTGAGTTCAGGTAAAAAGACACATTTACTCTTTTTATCTGTCTCCTGCTGAGTGCTGCAGGCTTCTTTTATTTGCATATCAAAGTAAGTCCTGGCTGAGGTCTGGAAAACTGGAAAGACTGGAATTCTGAGAAGAAACCTCACGCCTAAGGCATTTATCTATAAGTCATAATTTCCAGGTTTGGATGTTGAAAATTTTGATGCAAGTTTAAGATGTAATTCTCAAAATTTTATTTCTTTAGATTTTTCTACACTAGAAAAACTTGCTCACACAAAACTGAAAATAGGATCATTTTTTGATAATATTAATGCCACCATCAGAAGAAGTTTCTATAGGATCATTAAGCCCCTTTCTTTCTTATGAAGTTTCTAATAGTATTAAGTTAAATTAAATTGGCTGAAAAATTTTTAAAAAGAACCACATGCTACCATGTGTATCCAAAATTAAGCTTTAAAAATTTCCAAGACTGTTGCTAATTAATGTCATTTCAATAAGCCAGACCAACGTTTTAATTTAGTACCATTTTTTAAAATCTTACACACTGATGGGAATAGATACCATATCATAATTTATTATCTCTTCCCAAGTTAATGCACTGATATATCTAGTGAAATTTTTTCAGGCTGTCTAGTTCAAAATTAAAACTCTTTATTTTTTTTTTACCCTAAGTATTTAAGTTTCCTAGCATGAACTACCTGAAATCAAACTAAACAATTGTTTAAACCCAACTTTTAACTGTAAGATAGTGCAATGCTTTAGAAACCCATTTAGATACCAGATGGTTAAAATAAAAAAAATCATTTCTAGATACACATTCACAATAGATCATCCCCAAGAAACAATCTATAATATCAACATATTAATGCATTCATTGTCCCTTTTGTTAAGTAAACACAGGTGGAGAAATCCTTAAAGTGCACGTAAGGAATAAGGGAGTTCCCCACAGCAAAATGGATCTGGCAGCTGCTGGGAGTCCCTTAGCCTCACCATTTACTTACAGGATTAGTTCCTCTGGTTTGCTTTGACCCCAGGCACCAGGCATATTCTATGTCTCCCAACTTTGCAGTAGTCAGCTCCCAAAAATTTCATTCTCTGCTTCAGTTGTTTTGAGTGCTAGGCTTCCCCAAGAGGGCAGAGTGGGGTTTATTTAAAGTCCCCTCTGGGGTGTCAAAATTTATGACTGAAGGCTTGGTTCCCATCCCAAAGCCAATTAATGCCAATTTAATAATGAGGACAGGGTTTTGAGAAAAGTTTAAGCGAGATATCAAAGTTCTTAGACCCCAGACATTTCCCTCTGCAGTGGGCATGCTCAATCCAACTACGGGAAGAAAAGAAATCACTGCTTCCGTAATCTTGCTTAACAAAGGGGAGTAAAGTTTATCAAAGTTCTTTAAAGCACAGCTAAGAGAGGTGAAAAGGTGAGAACAGAAAAACTGGCGGTTCTATTGACTTTTGGTCCCTCACAGGAGAAGCATTAGTTTAAAATTTAGCTAAAGTAACTTCCACATATGTAATGCAGGTTGGAACTCGGGACTCTGCATCGGACCAAACAATGTCATCACATTTAACAGAAACACAGATAAAATGACACACAAAGACCATCATGCAGCTCCCGTTTGTTCACAACCCCAACATCTACAATCTTGTGACTCAGGGAGAATGGAGGGAAGAGGGGAAGGAGTAGAAGGTTTGAGTGATAGGATCCTGGGTGAAGGGGTCGGATTGGAGGCAGGGACCAGGAATGGCTTCAAGGACAGAGGCATGGAATGGCTTTGTCCCATAATGAGAGTTTCTCAAACAGAGACAAGGACAATACAAACGTGACACAAACATGTACACACAGTTAACATTTAACACGAGTTCAGAAGTAAAGATTAGAACCTAGTAACTGGCAAAACCTGATGGGTTAGACCACAAAGACAGACAGTGAATTCAACCTGAGAGAAAAAAAGTAGTCAGCAAGATATGATGGGTTGCCAGCAGAGTCACCTAATGTGGGCTCATTCGTCCCTCCTCACCTAATGAGAGCACATCCGTCACTCCCCGAGTCCTCCAAGGCATCCCTTGCAAGGACATGGCCTGTGGCTTTAGGACACGTTTGTCCACCACTGACAGGGGGAACTTACGTTCTCCGCTGGAAGCCACTCTGCCAACCCAAACCAAAAACGGAAAAATGGAACCTGAACAAAAAGCTCTGAGTGATCACAAGGAAAAATGAAAAGAAGCGCCTTACTTACCTCCAGAGGGGTCTGTTGGGGTGTCCTTGTCCTATGCTGCGTGATTCCCGGCCAACGCACCAAATGTAAGGGTCCGGTTAACGTCGGAGGAAGAGACCACCAAGAGAACGCGGCTCATGCAACAGAAAAAGGCGTTCATTGAGGATCCAATCCAGCATGCTGGGGATACGTGCTCACTCAAGAAGGGAGAGCAGCCCAGAGCCCCGAGCAGGGGTTGAGCAGTGCGTAAGTACACTTTTTGGGGAGGGCGGGACTTTACAGTCTCCTTTAAGAAATCAACATACACCGCAGAAAAATCAAACAACAATTCCTAAACATGATTAGTTCATTCATTGGCAGGAACAGGTCAGGCGGGAGTGATAGGTGAGTTCTAAAGCGAGGTACACATTCAAACAGATTGGTTTAGGCCTTGCGATGCCTATGTGCCAGGCCACACAGGGTCCTAGGTTATTAAACAACCAGGCGGTCAGGGGGAATATTTACTGGGCAGTCCGGAATTGTACTACAAGCTACAGGAATTTCAGGTTTTGCATGTAGCATAGGAACTTAACAATACCTGGTCCTTTACATTTTAACTCAGGCCTTGCAGCTTAGAAACTTTACAAAACCCGGTCTTTTACACTTCAAATTTTACACTTTAATTTCAATTTATTTTACCCTTTCAGATCACTCCTGGTGCACAAGAAGGGTGTCCAAGCCACCCTGAATTTAGGCAAATGAGTGGCAAGGGAGCTTATTTGGGACACTGTCTTGGGCTGTGCCCCTCATGGAAACCTCCAGCCAGATGTTATGATGAGTGCCTTTATAGAAGAAGAGGAGGGCCATGTGAGAGTGTTTTGGTATTAATTGTGGTCATTTGTGTGACGGTTGGAAGAGATGACTGGGTCCACCTGGGCTTGAATTCCTGTGTGATTCCCCTTAGAGACTGACTTCTGGAACTGAACTCAAAGAAGTATTGCCATGAATTGTGGTGATATTTTAAGAGGTCAAGCATGAGAGTCGCCCTTGGAAACTGAGATCAAGGCCGAGGGTGGCTTTCCACAGAGCACTGGGAATTTCAGCAAAGATATCCCATGATTTTATTCTTAAAGACTTGGTAGCCATAGTTGAGAGTCAAAACACACATGGACCTCACATTGTAGACCTCAATGGGCCTGGCTATATCTAACCTTTTGGCCACTCTTTGGGAAGCCTTGCCTATGAGAGTTCTCCAGAGTTTCATTGAAATGAGCTTCCTCAACATTTAATGGTTCTTGAAACCCACAGTGCATACAAACACAATAGAAATACAAGCAGTTCAGAAGAGGCATGGTGTATAGTTGGACTTGCCTTTTGCATTATGTAGGGTAGGTGTTATAAATCTAGTTAATTTTTAATTGAAATAGTTCTCCTTGTGTTTTTAAAGTTAATAAATATGTGAATTCCTGTATCCTTTTCTCTGTAGCCTATTCATCACATGTATTTTTATATAAACATATTGAATCCTACCTGGTATCACATATACATTCTTGTGAGGTGGCTGACATGGCAGATACAAATCATGACAAGAGATCACTCCTCCTAAACGCTATTGGATCATAAAATTCAGCCTAAGGGTAACCTTTCTAGTTGAACAACATTATTCATAAATCCATGTTCAGTAAAATTAATATTTTTGGATCTGTGGACGATATATATTTCATCATGAATTTCAATTGGCATATATATTGCCACTTTATAATGTCTGTGTGTGTTTTGCTCTTTGCTTAATTGCTTTGGAAAGAGATGTGTCTGAATCAGCCTCTTGGCCCTGTGTGAGGCTGTGGCTTAGATTCTCAGCACCTGATGGATCTAAAGAAAGATCCCATGGGTGCATCCAAAACCAAAATGGCCAAAAGAGCAGTTATTGTGGATGAAGACTCTCACCTTCCTCTCTAATGGCCCTGACATCCATCAAGTGAAAATAGGGATCCTTTGGGTCAAATGAGTTCTTTAAAGCCCTGCAGAGTTTAGCCCATAGGTGCTTGGGTTTTCACATGAATCCAATTTACATAAAGAATCTAAACCCCACAGTCATTTGGCCTCAAATTGAAGAAGATAAGGGGCATGTGGGAGCATTTTGTTTTGAATTGTGGTAATTTGTTTGGCGCTTGGAACAGATGACTGGGTCCACCTGGGCTTGAACTCTGGTATGATTCTCCTTAGAGACTGAATTCTGGAAGTGACATAAGAGAAGTATTGTCATGAATTGTGTTTGGATTTTACTAGGCCATGCAACCTAGATCTCAGGTATTAATTGTGGTGCAGGGAGATCTAGGTGCAGGGTGGCTTTGCCCAGAGCACTGGGAATCTCAGCCTGGATATCACATGATTTTATTCTGAAATTCTTTAAAGCCACAGTTGAGAGTCAAAACACACATGGACCTCACATTGTAGACCTCAATGGGCCTGACTTCATGTGACCTTTTGGCCACTCTTTGGGAAGACTTGCCTGTGAGTGTTCTCAAGATCTTTCATTGAAATGAGCTTCTTCAACATTTAATGGTTCCTGAATGAATTGAAACCCACAGAGCCTCCAACTTTATCCTCAAAAAATGGCTTGATAAATACCATGAAACTTTTGAAATTCCCATGACCAGGTGGCACTGGAAAACTTTTGGATGTCCTGTTGCTGATCATGAGTGTATCTCACAGTGCCTTGACTGACTGGGTTTCATGAAAATTGTGTAGAACAGTGATGCCAGTATGTTGGAGCCTGTTAATTAGTGGGCCTAGAGCAGTGGTGTGAAGGTGTGTGATAAAACATGTGTGTTGGGGCATGTGGATCTGCCATTGGCTTCCAATTGCCTTGTGACTGACAGGGTACAGCCAGCAGACCCTTATATGTAAAGACATCTTGTTATATGGATAGGTTTCTGGGCAATGTTCAGAATCAGGTTGCTATGGACAAAGGGGCAACCTATGTGGGACAGAATCCTGGTTGGTGCATTCTCATGCAGACTGTGTCCCTCCACACGTGACAGAACTCCCTCCAGCACTGTGTCCCAGTTGAACTCCTTGTATTTCATGAAGCAAATACCAAACTCCCAGTGCACCAAGGAGTAACACCACGAAAATTGGAGCATGACCAAATGGCTTCACAGTCAACCCGGGAAGACACTTACACCCCAGTGGCCATAGTTTAACTACAAAAAGAGTATTCAGCACTGCTGCCTCATTTTCATTGGAAAATTAGAAACAATGTCCTTCAGGTCACATATTTGCACACCCAGATTTGATGGTCACACAACAAAGGAAGCTAAAGCTCCTGACAACAACATGTATTTTAAAAGCCCAACCTCAGAGAGTTTCTCAAGAAGTCTTTACACAAGCAGAGCTCAATGTTTGTGGAGTGCTTACCCTGTCCCTTACTTTTGGAAACTCCTCTACCACCTACAAGTTTGTGAACTCCTGAGCATTTTTTATTCCTGATATGTATTTACAGATTTTCTAACTTTTCTCCTCTAATTGTATCTTACTTGGAACTAAGGTAATGTCAAGGCAATCTTCTGGATGAGAGTGTGAACATTTTTGTGTAGCACATATTTGCATACCAATTAGAGTCATTTTCCATATTTCCATTCGAAATACTGAATCCTTGACACTAACGCATACCCTAATAGACTCTGACTACTACTCCTAATATGATGGAGAAAAATAACACAAACAGAATAGGAATACAAGCAGTTCAGAGGAATCATAGTGTATAGTTGGACTTGTTTTTTGCATGATTAATTGTAGGTGTTATAAATCTAGTCAATTTTTAATTGAAATAGTTCTCCATGTGTTTTTAATGTTAACAAATATGTGAATACCTATCTCCCTTTCTCTGTAGCCTATTCATCACATGTATTTTTAAATGCACATATAGAACACTACCTGGTATCACACCTACATTTTGTGAGGTGGCTAATTTGGCAAATACAATTTGTGAGAAGTGATCACTCCTGTTAAACTCTGTTGGAACTGAAAATTTAACCTAGGGGTATGTTTCCTAGAAGAACAACGTTATACATAAATACATGTTCTAAAAGAAATAATTTTGCATCTGTGGAGGATATATATTTCATGATAAATTTGATTGCTAATTTATTGTCTGTGTGTGTTTTTTTGTATATATATATATATATATATATATATATATATATATATATATATATATATAAATATACATACACTCTCCAGATTTTTCAAAATATGAAATATATGTGTCTTATATACACTCCCTAAATTCATTCATGTTCATGTATATGGATTTATAATCAACTTTTCACAAGATCATTCTCAGAAATATTCATCCACCTGAAATACATATTGTTTCCAGTACTGAAAACTAACTTCAGTTAATGTTGCATACAAATACTAATACTTCTACAGTAACTGACCCAGTTTAACATCAATGCAAGTACATTCCTATGTGACATGATGTGTATTTTGAAATTCATTTTAATTCAACACTGGTACATTACTATTTCTTCAATTTATGCACATCATAGGATATATATTTCATCCACAAGTTAGCAAACTTATTGGCATTTGTTTCACTTTCAATCACTTCCTGCTTCAGAACACATGGATGCTTCCAGGTTTCTTTACTGGTCTTATAATGAGACTTCTTTCGAAATATATTATTTTTGATTTCTTTTATCACTTTTGAAGCAAAACTGACACTCACTTCATGATAAACCATAACTATAATATCACCATTAGATGTATAACTGGTTGGAATGAATGATTTTATAACAATATAGTATTTTTTATATATTCTCTTATATCAGTTTATTCCATTATTTAAAGTGGAACCAGTTATATTATTTATTCACTATATTGTCTATTCATGCATTATCTCTATATTCATAGACACAGGGTACACCTCTTAGTACCCCCAATACTAATTTATTAGTCTTCTAAATATTACTCCCAGAAATGGTGGAAGAAATACTCATGTCACCTGATCTACATATGCATGTTATCATAGTAATATTCTGGACACAAAATGCAAAAGTCACATGTATGATTGTACCAAAGCCTAAATGGAAACTGAACATGGATTACTAAAAACATCCATATCCAGGTTGCCTAATGCTCTCAAATGTCAATCCTATTGGTGACCACATTTTTGTTTCTTCCTAAGATTATATATTCAACCTCAAAACTGTTGGAAATGTCTAGTTTTTTCACTCACTTTATACTTTGCCTGATTTCCTAATGTCTCTATTGATATCTACTTTCCTACATATTTTTTCCAGTTCAACATTGTGACTGACCCTTCACATGTGCTGACATTGACATTCACTCTCTAACTGAAACCCTATTGCTAATGAACTTTGTTCCAAATCCTATACTCTATCTTCTTCCGAAACATACTGACTATCTTCCTGATCCTATCGACTATCCCTTTTTGAGTGGATGTACTCTACTACATTCAATCATCTGAGGTACAAGGTCCTATGCCATTGTACATCGATTTTTCTGAAACATGTATGCAGAACATAATTCAAAGCTACGTGTCCCAATCTATTGCCAAATGCACTTCTGAGCTTCAAATCTTACCTAGATTTCTGTTTTCATACTTATATTTAACCACTATATTTCTATATATTGCAGGTTCCCAATAACCTTATTCATCCCACAGAATGATTCCTAACCCAAATCGAACGTGTTATTAACCCTAACCATACACTGTTGCCTCAATCTAGCATTACAAAAGAGCAGGGACAGGGCTATTCTTTCAATTAGGGATGTAGGTAATCTTCCAACTGCTGAGAACCTCAAAGTTCGATGCAGAAATGATCCCTGGAGAAGATGTAGGCAGCTATGAAGGACCTGCATGAGCAAAAGCCATCTTCCATGGCAAACAACCTGGACAGGATGAAGGGATGTGTATGCATCAGACTCTCTCTTCTTAATGTAGAGAAGATGAACCTAACCAGGCCTGCGTGTAGAGCTGTTCCATGGTGTCTATTTTGATATACCATTCTAACTAGTCAAATTGTCACAGGAAGTAGGGGCACCCTCCAACTCATGGAACCATTGGAAGCAAGTGTTAGGACAAAGTTGTTGCCAAGGCAGTGACCTCATTCAGTTGCAAAGAAAGTGACATACCTCATTTCCTTGGTGATGGAACTCTCTGAAATTGGGATGCAAGAAGACAGGCACCAAGAGCCAGTCCCAGTCCCAGTCCCAGTGGGCTCACTTGTTTGGATTTACCAAGTACAGAGTCAGACCTTCTTGGTACCTACTGATGTGAGGATGGCCAAATGCCAGTAGAGCTCTGAAGAGGGGCCTTTCTTGAGACAGCAGGTTGTGGCTAACAGCAGGCTCCTCGCAGAATAACAGAGTTGGCCAAGGAGACAAGATCTGAGACCAGACAGGCCATTTCGAGTGGAACATAGTATGGCCCACCAGTCAGAGGACACTCCAGATAGTTAAAGACCTATTTTTGGGAAGGAGGTGCCTTTTTGGTTGGGGGGGTGAGTTTGCGGTTTTGTTTCATGTTCTGAGAATAGGTAGGAAAGGTGGTTGATTTGGTTTGGAGTCGACTGTTTCTAGTAAGTCTATAGACAAGGCGAGTGTTTCTATGTCTGTGTAGCCACTGTGTCCGTGGTTTTAGACATTAGAAACGAGAATGCATCAATGGAGGTGTCCTGTCTAGTAGAAAGCTTCACAGCATTCATCCTGCACAATTGATTAATGGACTGTTGCTTGCCTTATGGATGGGAAACACCTACTAATTTCCTAAGTTGCTGTTTTCTTCCTGAATTCTGGCCACTCTCTAGAATACTATCATGGTTTATTGTCCAAGATATGTACCACCTCCAAACTCTGTGACATGGCCATGTCCTTGATAGCTGAAGGGAATGGGAACATCTCAGAAAACTCAGATATCAGTGTAACCAGTAAAGTCTCAGTGGAGAAACCCTGCTTGGCTCCATTTGCTTATCTAAGTTTCTGTTGCCTTGAATGTCAGGAAGGTCTTTGCCTCAGGCCACCCCTTTGTGAAGCATGAAGAAACAGTTTTCAAATGGAAATGAATGGGCATCACCTGTGGCTCTTTGCTTAATTGCTCTGGAAAGGGATGTGTCTTAGTCAGACACTAGGCCCTGTTTGAGGCTGTGGCTAAGATTCTCAGCTCCTGATAGATCTAAAGAAGATCCCATGTGTGCATCCAAAACCAAAATGGCAAAAAATCTGTCATTGTGGATGAAGTCTCTTGCCTTCTTCTGTTTGGTTCCTGACCTCCATCAAGTGAGAATAGGGATCCTTTGGATCAAATGAGTTCTTCAAAGTCCTGCAGAACTGCTTGGGTTGTCTCATGATGCCAAATCACATAAAGAATCTATACCTGACAGTAAGTAGGCCTCAAATTGGAGAAGCAGAGCAGTATTTATGGCAGGCCTAGAGCAGTTGTGTGCAGGTGTGTGACAATACATCTGTGGTGGGGTCATGTGGATCTTACATTGGCTTCCAAATGGCTTGTGACTGACATGGTGCAGCTAGCAGAACTTTGTATGTAAAGGCATCATGTTACATGGAGAGTTTTCAGGGCAATGTTCAGAATCAAGTTCCTATGGTAAAGGGGGCAAGCAATGGGGGATAGAAGCCTGGTTGGTGCATTCTCCTGCAGACCCTGACACACCATACGTTACAGGACTCCCTCCAGCATTGTGTCCCAGTTTAACTCCTTGTATGTCATGAACCAAATACAAAACACCCACTGCAGCAGCAAGAAACACCACGAAAAGTGGAGGATGACCAAATGATTTGAAAGTCCAGACGGGGAGACACTTATCCCCCATTGGCCACAGTTTAGTTACAAAGAGTGAATTCAACACTGCTGCCTCATGTTCATTGGACAATAAGAATTCATGTCCTCCAGGTCACAAAAATGCAGACCCAAGTTTGATGGTCTCACTACAACGGAAGCTAAAGCTTCTGAAAACAACATATATTTCAAGTACCCAACCTCATTGTCAGTATCTGCAGAAGTGTTTAGGCCAGCAGAGATCCATGTTTGTGGAGTTTTACCCTGTCCCTAAGGTTTGGAAACGTCTCTTCCACCTCAAAGGTTGTGAACTACTGAGCATTTTCCATTCTACGTATGTATTCACAGATTTTCTAACTCTTCTCCTCTAATTGTTTCTTACATGGGGGGTGGTTATTTCAAGCCATTGTTCTGAATGAGAGTGGGAATTTTTTGTGTGTAGCACGTATTTGCATACACATTGGATTCATTTTCCAATTTTCCATTTGAAATACTGAATCCCTGACACGAACCCATACCCTACTAGACTCTGACTACTAATTCTAATATGATGCAGAAAAGTAACACAAACAGAATTGAAATACAAGCAGTTCAGAGGAGGCATGGTGTATAATTGATCTTGCCTTTTGCATGATAAATGTCAGGTGTTATAAATCCAGTCTATTTTTAATTGAAATAGATCTCCATGTGTTTTTAAAGTTAACAAATATGTGAATTCCTGTCTCCCTTTGTCTGTAGCCTATTCAGCACATGTATTTTTATATGCACATATCAAATAATACCTGGTGTCACACCTACATTCTTGTGAGGTGACTGACTTGGGAGATACAATTTGTGAGAAGACATCACTCCTCCTAAACGCTGTTGGAACTGATAATTCAAATAATGGGTGAGCTTCCTAGTAGAAAAACATTATACATAAATCCCTGTTAAGAAAATTGAATATTTTTGGATCTGTGATTGATGTATATTTCATGGTGAATTTAGATTTGCATATATGTTGCTACATTTTAATATACACACACACACACACACACACACTCTCCAGATTTTTCAAAATATGAAATATATGTATCTTATTTACACTCCCTAAATTCATTTATGTTCAAGTATGTGGATTTATAATCAACTTTTCACAAGATTTTTCTCAGAAATATTTATCCACCTGAAATACATATTTGTTTCCTAGTACTGAAAACTAACTTCAGTGAATGGTACATACAAATCCTGTTGATAGCCACAGCCAAGGGTCTCCAGTAAATACCATATGTACTACTGCACAACCTAAGGCAGGCATGGTCCCTAAGCCACATGCTCGTTGTTTAAACAGAGAGGGGGAGATGTTGAGAGCCACAGCCAAAGGGGCCCCAGGAAACCTCCAGCTGCCAGCAAACTTCCAGCTGCTGGCTGATGATTGGCTCCACAGCGGCCCCAGCAACATCTAGCTGATTGGCTCCTCTGTGGTGATGCTCAATGGGATGTTTCCCTGCCCTTTCAGACAACGGAGCTGCTCATTGGTGGACTTTTTTGGCTCCGCCCATGTGACCCAGCCAATCGGCCTCAAAAGGAGGAGGCTTGTGGTTGAGGGAGAGGCTTGTGGGAAGACTGTGGTGGCAGTTGGGCTCTGAGGGTTTTTCCTGAGAAGCTGTTTTGTTTGGCTTGTGTGGTTCTAAAAATAAAGTTTGTTTCTTTTGACAATTGGCTCCTGAATTGTGCCCAGCCAGACTGATGATAATCATGTAAAATGTTGATTTTAAATCGCATACATGAACTTGAATGAATTTAGGGAGTGTATAATAAGACACATATATTTCATATTTTGGAAAATCTGGAAAATCTGGTATATATATATATATATATATATATATATATATATATATATATATATATATACACACACACAACAATAAAATGTAGCAATATATATGCCAATCGAAATTTATCATGAAATATATATCATCCACATATCTAAAAATATTCATTTTACTGAACATGGATTTATGTATGATGTTGTTCACTAGGAAGCTCACCCATAGTTTGAATTTTCAGTTCCATCAGTATTTAGGGGAAGTGATCTATTCTCATAATTTGTATATTCCAAAGTTAGTGAGATCACAAGAATTTACGTGTGTTACCAGGTAGGAGTCTATATATGCATAAAAATATACATGTTCTAAAGAGGCTACAGAGCAAAGGAGACAGGAATTAACATATGTGTTAACTTTGAAAACTCATGGAGAAATATTACAATGAAAAGTTGACTAGATTTATAACACATATCCTTGATAAAGGAGAAGGAAAATCCAAGTATACACCATGCCTCCTACAAAAGGCCTGTATTTCTATTCTGTTACGTTTCTTTTTATCCATCATATTAGCATTAGTAGTCAGAGTCTATTAGGGTATGTGTTAGTGTCAGGGATCATTATTTCAAATGAAAATAGAAAAATGAATCTAATGTGTATTCAAATATGTGCTACACAATAATCTTCCCACTCTCACCTAGAACAATGCCTTGACATTACCTTTGCCCCAAGTGAGACACAATTAGAGAAGAAGAGTTAGAAAATCTGTGAATACATATCTGGAATGGAAAATTCTCAGGAGTTCTCAACCTGGGAGCAGGTAGAGGAGTTTCCAGAAATAAGGGATTGGGTAAACATTCCACAACCATGGAGCTCTGCTGGAAAAAAGACTTCTGGAGAATCTGCCTCTGAGGTGTGGCACTTGAAATATATATTGTTGTCAGGAGCTTTGTCTTCATTTGTAGTGAAACCATCAAAGCTGGGTCTGAATCTATGTGACCTGGAGAACATGGTTTCTTATTTTCCAATGAACCTGAGGCAGCAGTGCTGATTTCTCTCTTTGTAGGTAAACAGAGGCCACTGGGCCAAAGTGTCTAACCATGTGGACTGTGAAGCCATTTAGTCATCCTCCAATTTTCATAGTGTTTCTTGGTGCTGAACTGGGAGTTTGGTATTTGCTTCAAGAAATACAAGGAGTTCAACTGGAACACAGTGTTGGAGGGAGTTCTGTGACATGTGCTGGGTCAGACTCTCCAGGAGAACGCACTAACCCGGCTTCTATCCCACATAGCTTGCCCCCTTGACCATAGCAACCTGATTCTGAACATTTCCCTGAAACCTCTCCATATAACAAGATGCCTTTGCATATAAGGGTCTGCTGGGTGCACCATGTTAGCTAAAAGCCATTTGGAAGTCAATGGCAGATCCACATGGCACCACCATAAATATTTTATCACACACCTGCACACCACAACTCTGGGCCAACTACTCCGCAGTCTCCATCTAACCGGCATCTCTGTTCTACACCACTTTCATTATACCCAATCAATCAAGGCACTGTCTGGTACACTAATGATCAGCAACAGGACATCAAAGGTTCTCCAGTGCCACCTCATCATGCGAATTTCAAAAATTTCATGGTATTTATCTAGCCATTTTACAAGGATGAAGTTGGAGGCATTGTGGGTTTCAATTCTTTCAGGAATCATTCAATGTTGAGGAAGCTCATTTCAATGAAAGTTCTGGAGAACTCTCACAGGCAAGGCTTTCCAAAGAGTGGCCAAATAGTCACATGAAGCCAGGCCAATTGAGGTCTACAATGTGAGGTCCATGTGTGTTTTGACTCTCAACTATGTCTGGCAAGTATTTCAAAATAATATCATATGATATTCTGTCTGAGATTCCCAGTGCTCTGTGGAAAGCCACCCCAGGCCTAGATCTCAGTTTCAAAGGGCGACTTTCATGGGTGGCCGCCTAAAATCCCAACACAAATCATGGCAATACTTCTCTGAGGTCAGTTCCAGAACTCAATCACTAAGAGGAATCACACCAGAGTTCAAGCCCTGGTGGACCCAGTCATCTTTTCCGACTGCCACATAAATGACCACAATGAAAACCAAAACACTCCCAAATGGCCCTCATCTTCTTCCATATAGACACTCATCATAACCTCTGGCTTGACGTTTCCTTGAGGGGCACAGCCCAAGACAGTGTCCAAAATAATCTCCCTTTCCTCTCATTTGCCTAAAGTCAGGGTGGCCTGGACACCCATTCTGTGAACCATGAGTGATCAAATAACCCTGACTTTAATACTGCTCTGCTTCTCCAATTTGAGGCCTACTGTCTGTGGAGTATAGATTCTTGATGTGAATTGGAGTAATGAAAAACCCAATAACCCATTGGCTACACTCTGCAGGGTTTTGAAGAACTAATTTGACCCAATAAATCCCTATTCTCATTTTATGGAGGTCAGGAACCTTACAGAGGAAAGTGAGAGACTTCATCCTCAATGACTGCTTTTTGGGCCATTTTGGTTTTTGATGTGCCTTCTGGAATGTTACATATTTTTTTTTTTTTTTGGTTTTAGTGCCTTCTGGAATATTACGTAATTTTTTTCTTTAGACATTATTGCCAGAGTTCCTATCTTCATCCCAGTGCAGGTGAAATCAAATACCAATCTACAGCTTCTGCAATAGCCATCCCTGTACTGCTTGCAGAACTTGCCTGGACACATTGTGAACTCACCTAAATGCATTGTGAACTATCTGTTGGTGCAGCGACTTGTGGTAGTGTTGGGGTATATTTGCTGATGATGTCATCGGTGGTACAATTTTTCCAAAATGAGCCATCAATTGGCTTGGTGTATCTTCTTCCCTTCTGCGTGTCATGATCGTAAAGCTAAAATTTGGGGGGCCAACAGAGGTGAGGCAAAAAACCTCACCCACCCCCGCTGGTACAAAGACCTCTCCACAGGTGTGGCTCTATACTGGACGGGTAGTCAGTGACGGGTAAGATCCAATTGCAATGGTACCAACTTAACGGGTAAAGACCATATGTACTATTGGACAACCTAAGGCAGGCACGGTCCCTAAGCCACATGCGTGTTGTTTAAACAGAGAGGCGAAGATGTTGAGAGCCACAGCCGAAGGGGCCCCAGCAAAATTCCTCCTGCCAGCAAACTTCCAGCTGCCGGCTGATGATTGGCTCACAGCGGCCCCAGGAACAACTAGCTGATTGGCTCCTCTGCGGTGATGCTCAATGGGCTGTTTCCCTGCCCTTTCAGACCACAAAACTGCTCATTGGGGGATTTTTTGACTCCGCCCACATGACCCAGCCAATCGCCCTCAAGAGCAGGAGTATTGTGGGAGGCGGAGAGAGGCTCCTGTGGGAGGGAGAGGTTTTGGGAAGCCAGTGGTGGCAGTTGGGGCTCTGAAGGTTTTTCCTGAGAGGCTGCTTTGTTTGGCATGTGTGGTTCTAAAAATAAAGTTAGTTTCTTTTGACAAGTGGCTGCTGATTGTGCCCAGCAAGACTGCGGCATTATCCTAATATTTCTACAATAACTGACCCAGTTTAACATCAATGCAAGTAGATTCCTGTGGGAGAGGACATGATGTGTATTTTGACGTTCATTTTTATGTAACAGTGGTACATTACTATTTCTTCAGTTTACGCACATCATAGTATATATATTTGATCCACAAGTTCACAAATTTATAGGCATTTGTTTCACTTTCAATCACTTTCTGCTTCAAAACACATGTATTCCTCCAGGTTTCTTGACTGGTCTTTTCATGAGACTTCTTTCCAAACACATTATTTCCGATTTCCATAATCACTTTTGAAGCAAAACTCACACATTCTTCATGAAAAACCATAATGCTGATATAACCATTATATATATTACTGGTTGGAATGAAGGATTGTATATCAGTGTAAGATTTTCTGTATATTTTCAGATATCAATTCAATCCATTATTTAAAGTTAGAACCAGTTATAATATTTCTTTACAGTATGGTCTATTCATGCATTATCTCTATAATTATAGACACAGTGTACACCATTTTTACCTCCAAAAATAATTGATATGTCTTCAAAATATTGCTCCCAGAAATGGTGGAAGAAATACTCATGTCACCTGATCTACATATACATTTTACCACAGTAATATTCTGCACACAGAAAGAAGAGGTCAAACTTATGTTTGTACCAAAGCCTAAATGAAAAGTGAGCATGGATTACGGAAAACATCCATGTCCATATTGCCTAATGCTCTCAAAAGTTCATCCTATTGGTGACTACATGTTTGTTTCTTCCTAAGATTATATATTCAAACTCAAGCCTGTTGAAAATGTATAATTCTATCACTCACTTTATACTTTGCCTGATATCCTAATGTCAATTGATATCTGCATTCCTACTTTTTTCCCCAGTTCATCCTTTTGACAGACTCTCCACATGTGCTGACAATTACATTCACTCTCTATCCGAAACCCTATTGCTAAAGATCTTTTCATCCAAATCTTATACTCACTCTTCTTTCAAAACCTACCAACAATCTTACTAATCCTACAAATTATTTCTTTTTGACTGGATGTTCTCTTCAACATTCAATCAACCAAGGTACAAGGAATTATGCCATTGTATATCGATTTATCTGAGACATCTGTGCAGAATATAATTCAAAGCTAAGAATCCCAGCCAAGGGTCCAATGCAATTCTGGGCTTCAAATATTACCTAGATGTCTGTTTTCATACTTATATTTCACTTATATTCTTATAAATATCGCACGTTCCCAATACCATAATTCATCCCGCAGAATGATTCCTAACCCAAATGGAACATGTTATTAACCCTGACCATACACTGTTCTCTCAATCTAACTTTACTGAAGAGCAGGGAGAGAGGTGGTCTTTCAATACAGAAATTAGGGGATCTTTCACTTGCTGAGAACCTCCAGGGTCATTAAAGAAATGATCCCTGGATTAAATGTAGGCAGCTATGAATGACGTCAGAGAGCAAAAGTCATCTTCCACGACAAACAACCTGGTTAGCATGAAGGGATGTTTCTGAATCAACATTTCTTTTCTTAATGTATAGAAGATGGACCAAACCAGGCCTATCTGGAGAGCTTTTTTTGGGTGCCTATGGTTGATATACCATGCAAACTTGTGAAAGTTTCACTGGAAGAAGGGGCAGCCTCCAACTCATTGGACTTTGGAAGCAACTGTTAGGACAAATTGGTTGACAAGGCAGTAACCTAATTCAGTTCCTGAAGGAAGTGACCTACGTCACTTCCTTGGTGAAGGAATTCTCTGAACTTGGGATCCATGAAGACAGGTAACCAGAGCCAGTCCCAGTCCGAGTCCCAGTGGGCTCACTTGTTCAGTTTTACCAAGGACAGGGTCAGTCTTTCTTGGTACCTACCTATGTGAGGATGGCCAAAGGCCAGAAGAGCTCTGAAGAGGGACCTTTTCTGAGAAAGCAGGTAGTGGCTCACCGCTGGCTCCTGACAACTTCACAAAGTTAGCCAAAGAGACCAGATCTGAGTCAGGACAGGACATTTCGGGAGAACATTTTATGGCCCACCAGTCAGAGGACACTCTGGATAGTCACAGACCTACTTGGGGGAAGGAGGTGCCTTTGTGGGAGTGGTTGTGGTTTTGTGGTTTTGTCACATGTTCTGAGAATAGGTAGGAAATGTGGTTTGTTTGGTTTGGATTGGACTGTTTCTAGTAAGTCGTTTGACATGTAAGTGTTTCTATGTCTGTGTATCCCACTGTGTCTGTGGTTGTAGACATTAGAAAAGAGAATGAATTAATGGATGTGTCCTGTCTAGTAGAAAGCTTCCCAGCATTCATCCTGCCCAATTGATGAATGGACTGCGGCTTGCCTTCTGGATGGGCAAAACCTTCTATCTTCCTAAGATCCTGTTTTCTTCCTGAATTCAGGCCACTCTCCATAATAGGCTCATGGTTTTGTGTCCAAGATATATACCACCTCCAAGCTCTGTGACATGGCCATGTACTTGATAGCTGAAGTGAATGGGGAGCATCTCAGAAAACTCAGATATCAGTGTGACCAGGAAAGTCTCAGTGGAGAAACCCTGCTTTGTGTCTTTTGCTTACCTGTTCTTCTGTTGCCCTAAATGTCAGGAAGGTCTTTGCCTCTGGCCACCCCTTTGTGAAGCCTGAAGAAAACAGTTTTCAAATGAAAATGAATGGGCATCACCTGTGGCTCTTTGCTTAATTGCTTTGTAAAAGGATGTGTCTGAATCAGCCTCTTGGTTCTGTGTGAGGTTGTGGCTTAGATTCTCAGCACCTGATGCATCAAAAGATAGATTCCATGTGTGCATTCAAAACAGAAATGGCAAATGAGTCTCTTGCCTTCCTCTATTAGATTCCTGACCTTCATCAAGTAAGAATCAGGATCCTTTAGTTCAAAAGAGTTCTTTGAACCCCTGCAGAAGTGCTTGGGTTTTCTGACGACTCCAAATCACATAAAGAATCTATACCTGACAGTCAGTAGGCCTCAAATTGGAAAAGCAGAACAGTATTAACGCCATGCCTATTTGATCAGTTCTGGTTCACAGGAAGGGTGTGTAGGCCACCCTGACTTTCGGCAAATGAGGGGAAAGGGAGCTTATTTTGGACAGTGTCTTGGTCTGTGCCCCTCATGGAATCTTCTAGCCAGAGGTTATGATTAGTGTCTATATGGAAGAACATGAGGGCCATGTGAGAGTGTTTTGGTTTTCATTGTGGTCATTTGTGTGGTGGTGGGAAAAGATGACTGCGTCCACCTGGGTTTCAACTCTTGTGGGATTCCCCTTGGAGACTGAGTTCTGAAACTGACCTTAGAGAAGTATTGCCATGAATTGTGTTGGGATTTTCGGAGGCCACGCATGAGAGTCACCCTTGGAAACTGAGATCTAGGCCCAGGGTGGCTTTCCACAGAGCACTGGGAATCTCAGCAAGGATATCACTTGATTATATTCTGAAAGACTTGGCAGCAATAGTTGAGAGTCAAAACACACATGGACCTCACATTGTAGACCTCAATGTGGCTGGCTTTATGTGACCTTGGGCCACTCTTTCAGAAGACTTGCCTGTGAGAGTTCTCTAGAGCTTCCATTGAAATGAGATTCCTCAATATTTAATGGTTCCTGAATGAATTGAAACCCACAGTAACTCCAACTTCATCCTTGAAAAATGGCTAGAAAATACCATGAAATTTTTGAAATTTCCATCACCAGCTGGCACTGGAAAACCATTTGATGTCCTGTTGCTTATCATGAGTATACAAGACAGTGCCTGGTTTGACTGAGTTTCATGATAATGGTGTAGAAAAGATATGCCAGTAAGTTGGAGCCTGCTGAGTAGTGGGCCAAGAGCAGTAGAGTGTAGGTGTGTGAAAAAACATCTGTGGTGGGGCCACGTGGATCTGCCATTGGCTTAGAAATGGTTTGTGACTGACATGGTGCAGCTAGCAGACCTTTGGATGTAAAGGCATCTTGTTGTATGGAGAGGTTTCAGGGCAATGTTCAGAATCATGTTGCTATGGTCAAGGGGGCAACTATGTGTGATAGAAGCCTTCTTGGTACATTCTCCTGCCGATCCTGACCACCACACGTGACAGAACTCCCTGCAGCACTGTATCACAGTTAAACTCCTTTATTTCGTAAAGTAAATACCAAACTTTCAGTGCAGCATCAAATAACATGATTAAATGTGAAGGATGATCAAATGGCTTCACAGTCCACATGGGGAGACACTTAGCCCCCAGTAGCCCCAGTTTGCCTACAAAGAGAGAATTCAGTACTGCTGCCTCGTGTTCATAGGAAAATAAAAAAAACATGTCGTCCAGGTCACATAGATGCAGACTCAGCTTTGATGGTCTCACTACAAAGGAAGCTAAAGCTCCTGACAACAACATATATTTCAAGTGCCCAACCTCAGAGGCATTTTCTCAAGAAGTCTTAAGGCTGACACAGCTCCATGTTTGTGGTATTTACCCTGTCCCTTACTTTTGGAAACTCCTCTACCACCTTCAAGGTTGTGAACTCCTGAGCATTTTCCATTCCAGATATTTATTATGAACTCAAACAACAACAAGTGCTGGCGAGGATGTGGAGAAAAGGGTACACTTGTACATTGCTGGTGGGACTGCAAATTGGTGCAGCCAAATTGGAAAGCAGTATGGAGATTTCTTGTAGAGGTGGGAATGGAACCACCATTTGACCCAGGTATTCCCCTTCTCAGTCTATTCCCTAAAGACCTAAAAAAATGCTACAGGGACACTGCTACATTGATGTTCATAGCAGCACAATTTACAATAGCAAGAGTGTGGAACCAACCTAGATGCTCTTCCATAGATGAATGGATAAAAAATGAGGCATTTATACACAGTGGAGTATTACTCTGCATTAAAAAAATGACAAAATTTTTACAGAGAAATGGATGGCATTCGAGCAGATTATGCTAAGTGAAGCTAGCCAATCCCTAAAACCAAATGCCAAATGTCTTTTTGATATAAAGAGAGTAACTAAGAACAGAGTAGGGACGAATAGAATGAGAAGAAAATTAACATTAAACATGGATGAGAGGAGGAAGGGAAAGGGAGAGAGAAGGGAATTTGCATGGAAATAAAAGGAGACCCTCAGGGTTATACAAAATTACATACAAGAGGAGGTGAGGGAAAGGAAAAAATTATACAAGGGGGAGAAATGAATTACAGTAAAGAGGTAGAGAGAGAAGAGGAGAGGGGAGGTAAGGGGAGGGGGATAGTAGAGGTTAGGAAAGGCAGCAGAATACGACAGACACTAGTATGGCAATATGTAAATCAATGGATGTGTAACTGATGTGATTCTGCAATCTGTTTATGGGGTAAAAATGGGAGTTCATAACCCACTTGAATCACAGTGTGGAATATGATATATCAAGAACTATGCAATGTTTTGAACAAGCATAAATAAAAATTAAAAAAAAAGAAAACTAACTTTGGTGAATGGTGCAAAGAAATCCTAATATTTCTACAGTAACTGACACAATTTAACATCAATGCAAGAAGATTCCTGTGGGACATGATGTGTATTTTGATGTTCATTTTTATTCAGCACTGGTACATTACTATTTCTTCAGTTTATTCACATCATATTATAATATTTCATCCACAAGTAAGCAAATTTATCGTCATTTTTTTCAATTTCAATCACTTCCTGCTTCAGAACTCATGAATTCCTCGGTGTTCCTTGACTGGCATTTTCATGAGACTTCTTTCCAAACACATTATTTTCGATTTCCATAATCACATTTGAAGCAAAACTCACACAAACTTCATGATAAATCGTACCCTAATATTAACATTAGGTGTATAACTGGTTGTCATGAATGATTGCATATCAATATAAGATTTCTTATATATTTTCAGATATCAATTCAATCCATTATTTAAAGTGGAACAAGTTGTATTATTTATTGAAATTAAGGTCTATTCATGCATTATCTGTATATTCATAAAAACAGGGTACACCTCTTTTTACCCCCAATGCTAATTTATACGTTTTCAAAATACTGCTCCTAGAAATGGTGGAAGAAAAAATCATGTCATCTGATCTACATATACATTTTATCACAGTAATATTCTGGAAACAAAATGCAAAGGTCCCACTTAGGATTGTACCAAAGCCTAAATGTAAAGTGAACATGGATTACTAACAATATCCATGTCCATGTTGCCTAATGCTCTCAAATGTCAATCCTATTGGTGACCTACATATTTTTTTCTTCCTAAGATTAGATATTCAATCTCAACCCTGTTGAAAATGTCTTATTCTATCACTCACTTTATACTTTGCCTGATTTCCTAATGTCTCTATTGATATCTGCTTTTCTACAAATTTTCCCCAGTTCATCATTGTGTCTAATTTCTTCATATGTGCTGACATTTATATTCACTCACTGCCCGAAAAAAAATTGCTAAAGAACTTTTGTTACATATCCTATACTAACTCTACTTGCTAAACATAACGACTATCTTCTTTTTTTTTTAAATTTTTTTTATTGGTTGTTCAAAACATTACAAAGCTCATGGCATATCATCTTCCATACATTTGATTCAAATGGGTTATCAGCTCCCATTTTTACCCCAAATACAAGTTGCAGAATCACATCGGTTACACATCCACATTTTTACATAATACCATATTAATGACTGCGACTATCTTCTTAATCCTACCGACAATCCCTTTTGACTGGATGTTCTCTTCAGCATTCAGTCATCCAAGGTTCAAGTTCCTCTGCCATTGTATATCGATTTATTTGAGACATGTGTGCAGATAGTAATTCAAAGCTAAATATCCCAATCAATGGCCCAATGCCCTTCTGGGATTCAAATCTTACTTTAATTTCTGTTTTCATACATATATTTAACCTCGATATTCTTATAAATATCACAGGTTCCCAATACCATTATTAATCCAGCAGAATGATTCCTAACCCAAATCGAACATGAAATTAACCCTAACCATACACTGTTCACTCAATCTAACTTTACAGAAGAGCAGAGACAGATTGTTCTTACAATACAGGAATGTAGGGGATGCTCTACCTGTTAAGAACCTCAAAGGTCCATGCAGAAATGATCCCTGGAGAAGATGTAGGCAGCAATGAAGGACCTGAGAGACAAAAAGTCATTTTCCATGGCAAACAACCTGGTCAGGATGAAGGGTTTTGTCTGAATCAGCCTCTATCTTCTTACTGTAGAGAAGATGGACCAAACCAGGCTTGTGTGGAGAGCTGTTCTCGGGTGCCTAAGGTTGATATAAAATTCTAAGTTGTGAAAGTGCCAAAGGAAGTAGGGGCAGCCTCCATCTCATGGGACCCTTGGAAGCAACTCTTAGGACAAAGTGGTTGCCAAGGCAGTGACCTCATTCAGTTCTTAAAGGAAGTGACCTACCTCACTTCCTTGTTGATGGAACTTTCTGAACTTGGGACCAAGGAAACCAAGCACCAGAGCCAGTCCCAGTCCCAGTCCAAGTGGTCTCATTTGTTTGGAATCACCAAGGACAGAGTCAGTCTTCTTGGTACTGACTGATGTGAGGATGGCCAAATGCCAGGAAAGATATGAACAGGGGCCTTTCCTGACTAAGCAGGTAGTGGCTCACTGCTGGCTCCTGACTGCTTTACAGAGTTGTACAAGGAGACCAGATCTGAGACAGGACAGACCATTACCGGGGAACATAGTATGGCAAACCTGTCAGAGGACACTCCGGATAATCACAGCCCTACTTGGGGGAAGGAGGTGTCTTTTTGAGTGTGGGTGTGTGGTTTTGTCTCTGTTCTGAGAATAGGTAGGAAAGGAGGTTTCTTTGGTTTGCAGTGAACTGTTTCTAGTAAGTCGTTTTAGAAGGTGAGTGTTTCTATGTCTGTGTATCCCACTGTGTCCGTGGTTGTATACATTAGAAAAGAGAATGCATCAATGCATGTGTCCCCTCTAGTAGAAAGCTTCCCAGCATTCATCCTGCCCAATTAATGAATGGAGTGTGGTTTCCATATCGATAGGCAACACCTACTACCTTATTAAGTCCCTGTTTTCTTTCTGAATTCTGACAACTCTTCAGAATAGGCTCTTGGGTTTGTGTCCAAGATATGTACCACCTCCAATCTCTGTCACATGGCCATGTACTGGATATCTGAAGGGAATGGCCAGCATCTCAGAAAACTCAGATATCAGTGTGACCAGGAAAGTCTCAGTGGAGAAACCCTGCTTTGGGCCTTTTGCTAACCTATTGTTCTGTTGCCTTGAATCTCAGGATGTCTTTGCCTCTGGCCACCCCTTTGGGAAGCCTGAGGAAAACATTTTTCAAATGGAAATGAAGGGCATCACCTGTGTCTCTTTGCTTAATTGCTTTGGAAAAAGATGTGTCTGAATTATCCTCTTGGCCCTGTGTGCGGCTGTGGCTTAGATTCTCAGCACCTGATGGATCAAAAGAAAGATCACATGTGTGCATCCAAAACCAAAATGGCAAATATTCACTCATTGTGAATGAATTCTTTTACCTTCCTCTGTTAGGATCCTGACTTCCATCAAGTGAGAATAGGAATCCTTTGGGCCAAATGAGTTCTTCAAATCTCTGCAGAGGGGCTTGGATTTTCTCATGACTCAAATTCACATAAAGAATGTAAACCACAGAGTCAGAAGGCCTCAAATTGAAAAAGCCAAGCAGTATTAATGGAAGGCCTATTTGATCATTCCTGGTTTACAGGAAATGTGTCCAGGCCACCTTGATGTTAGACAAATGAGGGGAACAGGACCTTAAATTGGACAGTGACTTGCGCTGTGGACCTCATTGAAAACTCCAGCCAGACGTTATAAGGAGTGTCTATATGGAAAAAGATGAGGACCATGTGGGAGTGTTTTGGTTTTAATTGTGGTCATTTGTGTGGCGGTTGGAAGAGATGACTGTTCCACTGGGCTTGAACTCTGGTGTGATTCCCCTTAGAGACTGAGTTCTTTAACTGACCTCAGAGAAGTATTGCCATGAATTGTGTTGGGATTTTAGGAGGCCACACATGAGAGTCGCCCTTGGAACCTGAGATCTAGGCCCAGGTTGGATTTCCACAGAACATTGGGAATTTCAGCCCGGATATAACACAATTTTTCTTAAAGACTTGGCAGCCATATTTGAGTTTAAAACACACATGGACCTCATATTGTAGATCTCAATGGGCCTGGCTTCATGTGACATTTTGGCCACCCTTAGGGAAACCTTGCCTGTGAGAGTGCTCCAGAGCTTTCATTGAAATTAGCTTCTTCACCATTTAATGGTTTTCTAACTCTTATCCTCTTATTGTGTCTTACTTGAGGAGAATGTAATGTCAAGGCATTGTTCTGGATGAAAGTGGGAAGATTTTTGTGTAGCACATATTTGCATACACATTGGATTCAATTTCCTATTTTCCATTAGAAATGCTGAATCCCTGAAACTAACATATACCCTATTAGACTCTGACTACTAATCCTAATATGATGGAGAAAAATAACACAAACATAATAGAAATACAAGCAGTTTAGATGAGGTATGTTTTATAGTTGGAGTTGCCTTTTGCATGGTATAGTGTAGCAGTTATAAATCGAGTCAATTATTTGTTGAAATAGTTCTCCATGCGTTTTTAAAGTTAACAAATAAGTGAATTCCTGTCCCCCTTTCTCTGTAGCCTATTCAGCACACGTATTTTTATATGCACATATAGAATCCTACCTGGTACCACACGTACATTCTTGTGAGGTGGCTGACTTGGCAGATACAAATTGGAAGAAGAAATCACTCCTCCTAAACGCTGCTTGAACTGGTAATTCAAATGTGAGTGAGCTTCCTAGTTGAACAAGATTATACATAAATCCATGTTCAGTAAAATAAATATATTTGGATCTGTGGATGATATACATTTCATGGTGTATTTCGTTTGGCATATATATTGCAATTTTTAATGTCTGTCTCTGTGTGTGTATATAAATATATATATAGATACACTCTCAGGAGTTTTCAAAATATGAAATATGTGTCTTATTACACACTTCCTAAATTCATTCATATTTATGTTGTGGATTTATAATCAACTTTTCACAAGATTATTCTCAGAAATATTCATCCACCTGAAATACGTATTTGTTTCTTAGTACTGTTTCCACCCCAGATATGCATTCACGGATTTTCAAACTCTTCTACCCTAATTGTGTCTTACTTGAGGTGAAGGTAATGTAAAGGCATTGTTCTGGATGAAAGTGGGAGGATAATTGTGTAGCATATATTTTTATACACATTGGATTCATTTTTTTATATACCATTGAAAATACTGAATCCCTGACAATAACCCATACCCTACTATACTCTGTCTACTAATCCAAATGATGGAGAAAAACAACCCAAACAGAATAGAAATACAAGCAGTTCAGAGGAGGCGTGGGGTATTGTTGGACTTGCCTTTTTCATGATAAATGGTAGGTGTTATAAATCTAGTCAATTTTTAATTGAAATAGTTCTCCATGTGTTGTTAAAGTTAACAAATATGTAAATGCCTGTCTGCCTTTCTCTGTAGCCTATTCAGCACATGTATTTTTATATGCTTTATAGAATTCTACCTGGTATCACACGTTCATTTTTGTGAGGTGACTGACTTGGCAGATACAAGTTGTGAGAAGAGATCACTCCTCTAAACGCTGTTGAAACTGAAAATTCAAACTATGGGTGAGCTTCCTAGTAGAACAACATTATACATAAATCCTTGTTCAGTAAAATAAATATTTTTGCATCTGTGGATGCTATATATTTTATGATGAACTTCGATTGGCGTATATATTCCTACATTTTAATGTCTGTGTGTGTGTTTTGTGTGTGTGTGTGTGTATATATATATATATATATATATATATATATATATATATATATACACACATATATAATTATGTATATATATGTATATACACACATATATAATTATATATGTATAAATATATATGTATATACACACATATATAATTATGAATATATATATATATATATATATATATATATATATATATATACTGTCCTGATTTTTAAAATATGAAATGTATGTATCTTAAATACACTCCCTAAATTCATTCATGTTCAAAAATGTGGATTTATAATAAACTTTTCACAAAATTATTCTCAGAAATATTCATCGTCCTGAAATACACATTTGTTTCATAGTTCTGAAAACTAACTTCAGTAAATGGTGCTTACAAATCCTAATATTTGTACAGTAACTAACCCAGATTAACATCAATCAAGTAGATTCGTATGGGACATGATGTGTATTCTGACGTTTATTTTCATTCAACACTGGTACATTACTATTTCTTCAATTTTTACAAATCATAGGATATATATATTTCATCCACAAGTTCACAAATTTATACGCATTTGTTTCACAATCACTTCCTGCTTCATAAAACATGTATTCCTCCAGGTTTCTTGACTGGTCTTTTCATGAGACTTCTTTCCAAACACATTATTTTAGATTTCCATAATCACTTTTGAAGCAAAACTCACACACCCTTCATGATAAACCATAACCTTAATGTGGCCATTAGATATATAACTGGTTGGAATGAATGTTTGTATGTCAATATAAGATTTCTTGTATTTTTTCACATATAATTTCAATCCATTATTTAAAGTCGGAACCAGATATATTATTTATTCACAGTATGGTCTATTCATGCATTATCTCTATATGCACAGACAAAGGGTACACCTCTTTTTACCCCCATTACTAATTTATACGTCTTGAATATGTTGCTGCCAGAAATGGTGGAAAAATAGTCATGTCACCTGATCTACATATACGTTTTATCACAGTAATATTCTGGACAAAAAAAGCAAAGGTCACACTTAAGATTGTAGCAAAGACTAAATGAAAAGTGAGCATGGATTACTAAACATCCATGTCCAGGTTGCCTAATGATGTCAAATGTCAATCCTATTGGTCACTACACATTTGTTTCTTTCTAAGATTATATATTCAAACTCAACCCTGTTGAAAATATCTAATCCTATCACTCACTTTATACTTTGCCTGATTTTGTAATGTCTCTATTGATATCAGCTTTCCTAACTATTTTCCCCAGTTCATCATTGTGACTGTCTCTTCACTTGTGCTGACATTAACATTCACTGTCTACCAGAAACCCTATTGCTAAACAACGTTTGGTCCAAATCCTATACTCACTCTTCTTTCTAAACCTACCGAGAATCTTCCGAATCCTACTGACTATCCGTTTTGTCTGGAAGTTCTCTTCTACATTTAATCATCCATGGTACAAGGACCTAAGCCATTGTATATCGATTTACCTGACACATCAGTGCAGAACATAATTCAAACCTACGTATCCCAATCAAGGGCCCAATGCCCTTTTGGGCTTCAAATCTTAGCTAGATTTCTGTTTTCATACTTATAATTCACCTATATATTCTTGTAAATATCGCAGTTTCCCAATACCATTATTCATCCCGCAAAAAGTTTCCTAATCCAAATCGAACCTGTTAGTTAACCTAACCATACACTGTTCAGTCAATTTAACTTTACAGAAGAGCAGGGATAGAGTTGTTCTTACAATACAGGAATATAGGGGATCTTCCACATGCTGAGAAACTCAAAGGTCCATGCAGAAATGATTCTTGGAGAAGTTGTAAGCAGCTATGGAGGACCTAAGAGAGCAAAAGTCATCCTCCATGGCAAACAACCTGGTCAGGATGAAGGGTTGTGTCTGAAACAGCTTCTCTCTTCTTAATGTAGAGAAGATGGACCAAACCAGGCCTGTGTGGAGAGCTGTTCCCAGGTGCCAATGGTTGATATACCATTCTAACTTGTGAAAGTGTCACAGGAGGTAGGGGCAGCCACCATCTCATGGGACCCTTGAAAGCAATTGTTAGGACAAAGTGGTTGCCATGGCAGTAACCTCATTCAGTTCCTGAATGAGGTGACCTACCTCTCTTCCTTGATGACGGATCTCTCTGAACTTGGGATCCAGGAAGCCAGGCACCCAGAGTCAGTCCCAGTTTCTTACCCAGTGGGCTCAGTTGTTTGGAATAACCAAGGACAGAGTAAGTCTTCCTTGGTACCTACTGATGTGAGGATTGCCAAATGCCAAGAGAGCTCTAAAAAGGGGAATTTCCTGAGAAAGCAGGTAGTGGCTCACCACTGGCTCCTGAAAACTTCACAGTGTTGGCCAAGGTGACCAGATCTGAGAAGGACAGGCCATTTCAAGGAAACATAGTATGGCCCATCATTCAGAGTACATTCCAATTAGTCACAGACCTAGTTGAATAAAGGAGGTGTCGTTGTGGGTGTGATTGTGATTTTGTGGTTATGTCTCATGTTCTGAGAATAGGTAAGAAAGGCGGTTTGTTTGCTTTAGAGTGGACTGTTTATAGTAAGTCATTTGACAAGGTGATTGTTTGTATGCCTGTGTATCCCACTGTGTCCGTGGTTGTAGACATTATAAAAGATAATGCATCAATGGATGTGTCCTGTCTAGTAGAAAGCTTGCCAACATTCATCCTGCCCAATTTATGAGTGGACTGCAGGTTGCTTTAGGGACGGGCAACACCTACTATCTTCCGAAGTTCCTGTTTTCTTTCTGAATTCTGGCCACTCTCCAGAGTAGGCTCATGGTTTTGTGTCCAAGATATGTACCACCCCCAAGCTCTGTGACATTGCCATATACTGGATAGCTGAAGGGAATAGCAAGCATCTCAGAAAACTCAGATATCAGTGTGACAAAGAAAGTCTCAGTAGAGAAACCCTGCTTTGGGCCTTTTGCTTACCTATTTTTCTGTTGCTCTGAGAGTCAGGAAGGTCTCTGCCTCAGGCCACCAATTTGTGAAGCCTGAAGAAAACTGTTTTCAAATGGAAATGAATGGGCATCACCTGTGTATCTTTGCTTAATTGCTTTGGAAAGGGATGTGTCTGAATCAGCCTCTTGGCCCTGTGTGAGGCAGTGGCTTAGATTCTCAGCACCTGATGGAACTAAAGAAAGATCCCATGTGTGCTTCCAAAACCAAAATGGCAAAAATATCAGTAATTGTTTATGAAGTATCTTGTTTTACTCTGATAGGTTTCTGATCTCCATCAAATGAGACTAGGGATCCTTTGGGTCAAATGAGTTCTTCAAAGCCCTGCAGAGGCTAGCCCATATGAACTTGGGTTTTTTCAATACTTTAAATCACATTAAGAATCTATACCTGAGAGTCAGTAGGCCTCAAATTGGAGAAGCAGAGCAGTATTAAGGCCAGGCTTATTTTATCACTCCTGGTTCACAGGAATGGTGTCCAGGCCCAGCTGACTTTAAGCAAATAAGGGATAAGGGAGCTTGTTTTGGATACTGTCTTGTGCTGCGCCCCTCATGGAAACCTCCAGCCAGAGGTTATAATGAGTGTCTATATGGAAGAAGGTGAGGACCATGTGGGAGTGTTTTGGTTTTAATTGTGTTCATTTGTGTAGTGGTTGGAAGAAATGACTGTATCCACCAGGGCTAGAACTTTGGTATGATTCACCTTAAAGACTGAGTTCTGGAACTGACCTCAGAGAAGTATTGTCATGAATTGTGTTGCGATTTTAGAAGGCCACCCATGAGAGTCGCCATTGGAAACTGAAATCTAGGCCAAGGGTGGCTTTCGACTGATCACTTGGAATCTCAGCCAGGATATCACATGATTTTATTCTGAAAGACTTGACAGGCATAGTTGAGAGTCAAAACACACATGGACCTCACATTGTAGACCTCAATGGGCTGGGCTTCATGTGACTATTTGGCTACTCTTTGGGAAGCCTTGCCTTTGAGAGTTCTCCAGAGCATTCATTGAAATGAGGTTCCTCAACATTAAATGGTTCCTGAATGAATTGAAACCCACAGTTTCTCCAACTTCATCCTTGAAAAGTGGCTCGATAAATACCCTGAAATTTTTGAAACTCCCATGACCAGGTGGCACTGGAGAACCTTTGGATTTCCTGTTGCTGATCATGACTGTACCAGACAATGCCTTGATTGACTGGGTTTCATGACAATGGTGAAGAACAGAGATGCCAGTAAGTTGAGAATGCTGAGTAGTGGGCCCAGAGCAGTGGTGTGCAGGTGTGTGATAAAATATCTGAGGTGGGGCCGTGTGGATTTCCAATTGACTTCCAAATGCATTTTGGCTGCCATGGTGCATCCAGCAGAACCTTACATGTAAAGGCATCTTATTATATGGAGAGGTTTCAAGGCAATGTTCAGAATCAGGTTGGTATGGTCAAGGAAAAAGCTGTGTGAAATAGAAGCCTGGTTGGTGCATTCTCCTGCAGTTCCTGACCCACCACACGTGAAAGAACTCCCTCCAGCACTGTGTCCCAGTTGAACTCCTTGTATTTCGTGAAGCAAATACCAAACTCCCAGTGCAGCACCAAGAAACACCACAAAAATGGAGGATGATAAAATGGCTTCACAGTCGACACGGGGAGACACTTAGCCCCCAGTGGCCACAGTTTACCTACCAAGAGAGAATTCAGCACTGCTGCCTCATGTTCATTGGAAAATAAGAAACCATGCTCTCCATTCACATAGATGCAGACCCAGCTTTGATGGTCTCAATAAAAAAGAAGCTAAACCTTCTGACAACAAAATATATTTAAAGTACCCAACCTCAGAGGCAGTTTCTCAAGAAGTCTTTAGGCCGGCAGAGCTCTATGTTTGTGGAGTGTTTACCTCTTAGACCAGGATGTAAGAAAAGAACACTGACTCCAGTTAAAATCAAATTAAAGTAAGCTTATTATTTCCACTGGCTCGGCTGCCTCTCCCTCCAAAGATTGCGAGAGCAAGAGAGCAACCCCACCTTTACTACAGCCCAGGTTTGCAGCCCAGAAAGTTACACAAAAATGGGGTAAGAGATAAGAGAACTCTGACAAGCATCACACTAATGGGAGTTTACATTTTTTTTTTTTTTGCTAGCCCCAACATCAAAATTTATGAGGACCATTAGAGCCTCAGAGAGGGTCATTGTCTGGCCACAGAAGGCCAATATTTATGAGGTGTGACAAAGTTTCAGAGAGGGCTGCTATCTGGTCAGAGAGCCACGCACGGGTGAGTTTAAGGCACGGGCAGTCATTCCAAGCAGGTTCAGAATTTGCAGTAATTTACAGTAAAGCCAAAATGATTTTTTCATGGCTTTGTTGCAAGATGGCTCCCAATTTTAATCAAAGATAAGGTTGGGTCTATCATTCCCCCCTTTTCTTATGTGTCCCTTTGTAATTTTTGATAGGTTAGTGGAAAAGCACTGAGGAAATTTTAATCCCTCAGTTAACAGTCTCCAAATTTTTAGAACTCACCGAAAACCAGTCTCCCTGATATTACCTGACTTAATTAATTACTTATATTGATAGTCTATTTATTTTGGGCTCCATTGGTGTAAGTGGAGAGTCGTCTCTCATTTTGCCTTCTTCTCAGCTGAGAGAGGGTGACATGAGTGTGCATGGCGTGAGAGACATGAGTTGCCTTTTTGAAGTCAGTTGAGGAATATGAGTTGCCTTTTAGAAGTCAGTTCTTTTTGAAGTCTTGTTGAGGAAGAACAGGTTGTAAAGTCATCTGGGGATGGGTTCTTCTATGAGAGAAACAAAAAACATGAGTATTGAATAAATGTTGCAGTAGCTGGATCATGTCACTGTATGAAGTACCCTCACCAGTCTTTAATATCCCCAATTATCAGGACTGTCAACTTAATATTTAACTTTTAGTGTTACAGTTGTCCCTCCCCATAATATACAGTTTAATAATTTAATGTCATCTGATTTTGCAAAATCCTTTCACTAGTATGACCTCTGTGTCTAATAGAGAAACATTTAATTCTGTTACTCAGGGCTGGATAATCGTACTAGCAAACACCAAGCCTACCTGTGTAGGTTAGGAATATCTGTAGGCCTTAAACTAAAAACTTCTGCCTCTGGCAGCTCCTCTTGATAGTCTTTGTAGCCAACAGTTTTACTTATTTTGGGAGGCTAACATAAAGTGTATACCTTAAAATATTATTATTATTATTATTATTATTATTATTATTATTATTATTATTATTATTATTTAAAATGCCCAGGAATGGCTGTATTTTGGTTTTAACTGTCTTTGCTAAGTGTTTAAGATGAAGCAGTCAAATGACTTTTGTTTCTATCTATTGTTAGCAGTCAGCTGAGCTTTTATGGGAGTCATTCCTTGGGAAACTTGAGAGCAGCTTCTCAGTTCTGCTAGTGCAATTTGAGCTAGGTGGGTTCAGGTCTTGCTTGACCATGTGGCTTCCCTCAGAAGCATCAGGGATGTCTCCCTTTTCTGATGACTCTCCTCTTTGTAGCAAATGCACTGATTGGCTTTCTGTTCTCCAGTGGTCTCATTAATCTCCCTGATCGGGAGGTTATGTGGCCCAGAGTTGCAAAGCTCATAGAGAAGTCCCCTGTTCCCTGGATTCAGACTGACTCAAAGGGCAAGAGTCAAATATTGTTTTTTTTGGCCCTTTTCATTTAACTTTAATTTTCAATCCTAATCTGAAACAACCAGCAAATAAATTTTAACAGCCATATATTAAGAGTACTGCACTTTAATGTCTATAAGTTTATAATTATTTATATTTTATTAATTGGGATCTTATTATTCTGTCTGTCTTGTAGTTGATGACTTATTTTCTTAAATTAACCCATGTTGTGTTCTTAAAGCAACACTTCTGTAAAACACCAACAGGGAATCTTTAGATCACTTATAAAGAAATTAAAAAATAAAATTTTTTAACAAGAATAAAAATACTTAGTTCATGTAATAGCTACCCTGAATTTTTTGGTGAGTTATATATTATATCACCTTTTTGAGATCCTAGTAATCTTGACAGAAAAAAAAATTTGAACATAACTTTAAATGAAATAAAATCTGACCTACTGCTTTCGTAGTCATTCTCACATGTAGTAAGATGGGACACAGAGTCTTATCTCAGGTAAGCAGAGCTCCTTATAAATCTTAAATGCTTTAGTTCTCAAGCTGATCTTTTTTTTAAATATCATTTTACAAAGTTTACAAGAATTGTTTGAGGTCACATGAAAATTAGCTCACACCATATGATATCACATTTAAAACATGAATTAAAGTACGGCTGAAAGATTTTAACCTTTACATAGATTAGGGTCTCATTAACTTAAAAATACATTTAAATTGTTCCACAATGTAAAAAGTAACATAAAACTTTACATATATTATTGATAACAGGTAAATAAATCCCCAATATATATTTTATTTACCATACAATTTCAGAACACCTGCTTGATATAATGCTCTTTTAAAGTTTCTACCTTATAGAGTTGTATAACTGGAAAATATGAGCACATTAATAGCATCACAATTGCATTGAAGTTTCTACATTAACCAAGTTTAGCTTTTAAAGAAATGGAAGTACAGTGCTCTAAAATAACAGTTCTTATTTAAACATTTGTTTAATTTTTATGATTGCTTGCTCTAGAAAATTTAAATCTTAATAAACTTAATGTTATGGGTAAACTTATGTTTAAGAAATTTTTGTCTCTTTTACACATGACTGATTTTTACAATCTTATACAGACTTTAGTACAAACTTATACAGACCTTAGTATATCAATCAGATATCAAACAAAAGTACTCATGAATGAGTAATCCCATATCAAATTTACTTTACTTATTTATCAAAATATTAGACAAATTTTTTGAACACTGTAAACCATTTTTTTGATTGAAAGAAAAGTCCTGGAACAAAGGCATATTAGACCTTTTGTAGACATTAATAGTTTATTAGATTTTTGAACACCTAGAAAAACTTGTAAGCTTAAATTTAAAGACATTTATATTTATCTGTTTACCCAATTTAAATTGAAACATTTAAATCACGTGAATTAAAGATCTTTGGATCCACTTTTTAAAATTGTTTTTATGAGTTCTTTTTAATATGAGTGCTCCTTATATATGTTAATTTGTGTATCATATATATGATATATGGACATATGTATATATATATATATATATATATATATATATATATATATATATATATATATATATTATATATATAGACATACAACACATAACAAATTGTGCACACATAATAAAAGTGAAGGCCTTGTAGCTTTTCACAGGTGAAATCTCCATTGCAATGATTTAAAAATTCCACAGTTGGTCAAAGATATTACTGATCAGAAAAACATTAACCTAGGTCTGTAGGATCAAAATCATGAGCTCAAAAAATAAATAAAGAACCTAAGGAAAAAATTATGAGTCCTAGAAAAATGACTGGCCAGTAATTAGTAAATACCATACAATTTACCTTTTTTTTCCCTTAGGCCTCAAATAAGTCTCCTACTAAGCTTACAGGCTTCTTTCATTTGCATTTCAAAATAAGTCCTGGCTGAGGTCTGGAAGAAGAAGGAAAAAAAGGCTATTCTGAGCAGAAACCTTAGGCCTAAGGTATTTTAACCATAATTTTCATGTTAGGATGTTGAAAATTATGATACAAGTTTAAGATACAATTCACAAAATTTTATATCTTTACAAGTTGTTTTGTCAACAGATATCATACTATGATTTAGTATCCTTGTCCAAATTAATGCACTGGTACACACAGTGACATTTTCCGAGGCTACCTAATTTAAAATTGGTGAAAAAAAGACTGAATGATTGGGAAGTTACTTGCCAACTTGGAAGTAGAGTTCTTTAGTTTTCCATCCTAAGTATTTAAGTTCTCTGGCATGAATTATCTGAAACCATGAACTAAACAAATACCTAAACCCGACTTTTAACTGCAAGATTGTGGAATGCTTCAAAAACCCATTCAGATACCAGATTGGTACAATGAAACATCATCATTTAGACACACATTCAGCTAAGATCATTTCCAAGAAACAATTTATAATATTAACACATTATTGCACATGTCTTAAAGGGCTAGAAAAAAGGCACAAGACAGACAGAAATGAACTCCAGACAATGGCTGACAGACAGAACCCTTTAAAACAGAGCAAATAAGAGAAAAATCTCCTTCTCCAGTGGCACCACAGATGTCCCCACAAGGGGACCAAATGTTTTCACAGAGGAGCAACCTGAAATATAAAATAAAGTGTCTCCATGGCGACTTTACTGCATTTAGTGTCCCCTTTTTGTTTTTCTCTTTTTTTAAGAAGACAGAGGTGGCATTATCCTTGCAGTGCAGGGAACGAAGGAGGGAATTCCCTGAAGCAACAGGGCTTCGGCAGATGCTGGGAGATACTCAGTTCTTCATTCCCCAGCAGGCATTACCATCTGCACTGGGTGTGCTCCAGGCAGCCAGCTAGGGGCTTCTCTCATTCTGCTTAACAAATGGTGGTAAAGTTCATCACAGTTCCTTAAAACACAGTCCAAAGGGGTGTCAGGCTTACTTGCTTTGTTACCCATTTTCACATTCAATATCCTTAAGATTTTATCACAGAAATCACAAAACAAAACGCACAAAAACAAACAAACAAAAAACATATAGAACACAGAACAAAACACACATACACACACACACACAAAAAAAAAAAAAACAAAAAAAAAACAGAATCCCGGTGCCAAAACAGAAAAACAGATGAGCAATTCAACGTCTTGCTAAAGCTCTGGAGTAGGAGCGCATGCGTGTCCCTCGGCACCTCTCTAACCTTCCAGAGGAATTCCCTACAGAACGGAACAGAGGACAGAACGATTCTCATTACTATCCTGGACAGAAGTGAATGTGAGCTTCCCCAGGCCACCTCTCTGTCATTAGAAGAGATCTCCCTTAACCAGATATAAGATGTTATCACGGTGCCACTTACCTATGGAGGCCTCCTCCACCAGGTACTTGCTAATAGTTTCAGTGCGGTGGTTCACTGCAGTGCTCCCCAGACCGACGGCTCACTCCAAGGCCTTGGAACATCTCAAGTTGTGCACCCCCTAGAGTGGCTCCCCAGCCCGTAGCCCTGGAGGGAAGGCCAGCTTCAGAATTTTCAGCAGTCTGGTCTTGTGATCTGGTCGGGCAGGGTCATCTCACTGGGGAACTCCAAAATGTTGGAATAGGATGCAAGAAAAGACCAGTGACTCCAATTAAAATCAAATTAAGGCAGGCTTATTATTAAAACTGGCCAGGCTGCCTCTCCCTCCAAAAATGGCGGGAACAAGACAGCAACACCACCTTTCCTACACAGAAAGTTACACAAAAAGGGGGTTACAGATAACAGAACTTTGAAAGCATCACACTGATGGTAGTTTACATTTTTTTTGCTGGCCCCAACATCAGAAATTATGAGGACCATTAGAGACTCAGAGAGGGTCGTTGTCTGGCCTGGGAAGGCCAATATTTATTAGGTGTCACTAATGTTTCAGAGAGCACTGTTATCTGGTCAGAGAGCCAGGCATGGATGAGTTCAAGGCACGGACAGGCATTCCAAGCAGGTTCAGAATTTGCAGTAATTTATAGTAAAGCCCAAATTATCTTTTCATGGCTTTCTGGCAAGATGGCTCCCAATTCTAATAAAAGATCAGGTTGGGTCTATCAAGCCTGTCCTTTACTTTTGGAAACTCCTCTACAACCTGCAAGGTTGTGAACTCCTGACCATTTTACATTCCAGATATGTATTCCCAGATTTTCTAACTCATGTCCTCCAACTGTGTCTTACTTGGGGTGAAGGTAATATCAAGGCATTGTTCTGGATGAGAGTGGGAAGATTTTTGTGTAGCACATATTTGCATACACATTTAGGAGATCACTCCTCCTAAACCCTGATTTGGAACAGAAAATTCAATCTATGGGGGAGCTTCCTAGCTGAACAACATTATACATAAATTCAAGTTCATTAAATAAATAGTTTTGGATCAGTGGATGATATATATTTCAAGATGGATTTAAATTGGCATATATATTGCTACATTTTAATGTCCATGTGACTTTTGTGTTTATAATGTTTTGTGATTTATGTGGATTTATAATCAAATTTTCACAAGATTATTCTCAGAAATATTCATCCAACTTAAATACATACTTTTTTTCTAGTACTGAAAAGTAACTTCAGTGAATGGTGCATAAAAATCCTAATATTTCTACAGTAACTGACCCAGATTAACATCAATGCAAGCAGATTCCTATGGGACATGATGTGTATTTTGATGTTCATTTTTATTCAACATTGGTACATTACTATTTCTGCAGTTTATGCACATTATATATAGTATGATATATAATGTTCAATCACTTCCTTCTTGAGAACACATGTATTCTTACAGGTTTCTTGACTATTCTTTTCATGAGACTTCTTTCCAAACACATTATTTTTGATTTCCATAATCACTTTTGAAACAAAACTCACACACCTTTCAGGATAAACCACAACCATAATATTACCATTAGATGTATAACTGGTTGCAGTGAATGATTGTATATCAATATGAGATTTCTTTTATATTTTCAGATATCAATTCAATCCATTATTTAAAGTAGAGCAAGTTATATTATTTACACACAGTATGGTTTATTCATGCATTATCTGCATATTCATAGACACAGGGTACACCTATTTGTACCCTCAATAGTAATTTGTACATCTACAAAATATTGCTACAGAAATGGTGGAAGAAATACTCAAGTCACCTGATCTACATATACATTTTATCACAATAATATTCTGGACACAAAATGCAAAGGTCACACTTATGATTTTACCAAAGCCTAAATAAAAAGTGAGCATGGATTAATAAAAACATCCATGTCCTGGTTACCTAATGCTCTCAAAAGTCAATCCAATTTGTGACAACATATTAGTTTCTGCCTAAGGTTATATATTCAGACTCAAACCGTTGAAAATGTCTAAACAAATTACACACTTCATACTTTTACTGACTTCCTAATGTCTCTATTTATATCTGCTTTCCTACATATTTTCCCCAATTCGTCATTGTGACTGACTCTTCACATGTGCTGACATTTACATTCACTCTCTACCCGAAACCTTATTTGTAAAGAACTTTTGGTACAAATCCTATACTCATTCTTCTTTCTAAACCTACTGACTATCTTGCTAATCCTACAGACTATCCCTTTTTTATTGGATATTCTGTATGTTATTCAATCATCTAGTGTATACGATCCTATTTCTTTGTATATCAATTTATCTGAGACATCTGTGAAGAATATAATTCAAAGCAAAGTATGCTACTCAACGGCCCAAAGTCCTACTTGGCTTCAAGTCTTCCCTAGATTTCTGTTTCCATACTTATATTTCACCTATATATTCTTGTAAATATCTCAGGTTCCCAATACCGTTATTCATCCAGCAGAATGATTCCTAACGCAAATAGAACATGATATTAACATTAACCATACACTGTTCCCTCAATCTAACTTTACAGCAGTGCAGGGATAGAGTTGGTCTTACAATCCAGGAATATAGGGGATCTTCCACCTGCTGAGAATCTCAAAGATCCATGCAGAAATTATCCCTGAAGAAGATATAGAATGCTATGAAGGACCTGAGAGAGCAAAAGTCATTTTCCATGGCAAACAACCTGGTCAGGATGAAGAGATGTGTCTGAATAAGCCTCTCACATTTTAATGTAGACAAAATGGACCAAAACAACCCTGTGTGGAGATCTCTCCCCAAGTACCTATTGTTGATATACCATTCTAACTTGTGAAAGTGTCACAGGAAGTAGGGGCAACCTCCATCTCATGGGACCTTAGGAAGAAACTGTTAGGACAAAGTGTTTTCCAAGGCTGTGAGCTCATTCAGTTCATGAAGGAAGTGACCTACCTCACTTCTTTGTGATGGAACTCTCTGAACTTGGGATCTCAGAAACCAGGCACCCAGGGTCAGGCCCAGTAACAGTCACAGAGATCTCACTTTTTTGGATTTATCATGGAAAGAGTCAGTCTTTCTTGGTACTTACAGATGTGAAGATGGTCAAATGCCAGAAAAAATCTGAAGAGGTGTCTTCCCTGAGAATGCAGGTAGTGGCGGCTCAAAACTGGCTCCTGACAACTTCACAGAGTGTGTCAAGGAGTCCAGATTTGAGAACAGACAGGCCATTTCGGGTGAACAAAGAATGGCTCACCAGGCAGAGGACACTCCGGTTAGTAACAGACCTTCTTGGGGGAAGGAGGTGCATTTGTGGGAATGAGTGTGGGTTTGTGGTTTTGTCTCATGTTCTGAGAATAAGTAGGAAAGTTGGTTTTTTTGGTTTGGAGTGGACTGTTTCTATTAAGTCATTTGACAAGGCAAGTGTTTCTATGTCTGTGTATCCCACTGTGTCCGTGGGTGTAGACATTACAAAAGAAAATGCATCAATGGATGTGTCCTGTCTAGGAGAAAGCTTCCCAACATTCACGCTGCCCAATTTATAAAAGGACAGAGGGTTGCCTTATTTGTGGGCAAGACCTGAAATCTTCCTAAGTTCCTGTTTTCTTCCTGAATTCTGGCCACTCTCCAGAATAGGCTCATGATTTTGTGACCAAGATAGGTACCACCTCCAAGCTCTGTGACTTGGCCATGTACTGGATAGCTGAAGGGAATGGCGAGAATCTCAGAAAACTCAGATATCAATGTTACCAGGAAAGTCTCAGTGGAGAAACCCTGCTTTGGGACTTTTGCTTACCTATTGTTCTATAGCACTGAATGTCAGGAAGGTCTTTGCCTAAGGCCACCCCGTTGTGAAGCCTGAATAAAACAGTTCTCTAATGTAAATGAATGGGCATCACCTGTCCCTCTTTGAGTAATTGATTTCGAAAGGGATGTGTCTGAATCAGCCTGTTGGCCCTGTGTGAGGCTGTGGCTTAGATTCTCAGCACCTGATAGATCTAAAGAAAGATGCCATGTGTGCATCCAAAACCAAAATGGCCAAAAGAGTACTCATTATGGATGAAGTCTCTCGCCTTCCTCTGTAAGTTTCCTGACCTCCATAAGGTGAGAATAGGAATCCTTTGGGTCAAATGAGTTTTTCAAAGCCCTTCAGAGACTAGCCCATTGGTGCTTGGGTTTTCTCATGACCCCAATCCGCATGAAGAATCTAAACCCCACAGTCAGTAGGCCTCAAATTGGAGAAGTGGAACAGTAATAATGGTAGGCCTATTTGATCACTCCTGGTTCAGAGGAAGGGTTTCCAGGCCACCCTGACTTTAGGCAAATGTCGGGCAAGTGAGCTTATTTTGAACACTGTCTTGTCCAGCGCCCCTCATAGAAACCTCCAGCTAGAGGTTATGATGAGTGTCTATGTGGAAAAGATGAGGGCCATATGGGAGTGTTTTCCTTTAAATTTTGGTCATTTGTGTGGCGATTGGAAGAAATCACTGGGTCCACCTTGGCTTGAACTCTAGTGTGAATCCCTATAGAGACTGAATTCTGGAACTGACCTCAGAGAAGTATTGCCATGAGCTTTGTTGGGATTTTAGGAGCCCACGCATGAGAGTAGCCCTTATAAACTTAGATCAAGGCCACAGAGCACTGGGAATCTCAGCCAAGATAATCCATGATTTTCTTCTTAAAGTCTTGGCAGCCATACCTGAGAGTCAAAACACACATGTACCTCACATTGTAGACTTCAGTTGGACTGGCTTCATGTGACCTTTTGACAACTCTTTGGGAAGCCTTGCCTATGAGAGTTCTCCAGAGTTTCATTGAAATGAGCTTCCTCAACATTTAATGGTTTTTGAAAACCACAGTTCCTCCAACTTCATCCTCAAAAAAAAATGGCTAGATAAACACCATGAAATTTTTGGAATTCCCATGACCAGGTGGCACTGGAGAATCTTTGGATGTCCTATTGCTGATCATGAGTGTATCAGACAGTGCCTTGACTGACTAGGTTTCATGAAAATTGTGTAGAACAGAGATGCCAGTAAGTTGGAGCCTGCAAATTAGTGGGCCTAGAGCAGTGGTGTGAAGGTGTGTGATAAAACGTGTGGTGGGGCCATGTGGATCTGCCACTGGCTTCCAAATGGCTTGTGAATAACATGGTACAGCCAGCAGAACCTTCCATGTAAAGGCATCTTTTTGTATGGGGAGATTTCAAGGCAATGTTCAGAATCAGGTTGCTATGGACAAAGGGGCAACCCATGTGGGATAGAATCCTGGTTGGTGCATTCACATGCAGACCGTGACCTCCACACGTGACAGAACTCCCTCCAGCACTGTGTCCCAGTTGATCTCCTTGTATTTCATGAAGAAAATACCAAAGTCCCAGTGCAGCAGCAAGAACCACCACGAAAAGTGGAGGAGGACCAAATGGCTTCACAGTTCACACGGTGAGTCACTTAACTCCCAGTGGCCAGAGTTTAACTACAAAGAGAGTATTCGCACTGCTGCCTCATGTTCATTGGAAAATTAGAAACAATGTCCTCCAGGTCACATAGATGCAGACCCAGCTTTGATGGTCTCACTAGAAAGTAAGCTAAAGCTACTGACAACAACATATATTTCAAGTGCCCAACCTCAGAGGCAGTTTATCAAGAAGTCTTTAGGCCAGCAGAACTCCATGTTTCTGGAGTGTTTACCATGTGCCTTACTTTTGGAAACTGCTCTACCACTTCCAAGTTTGTGAAATCCTGAGTATATTCCATTCCACATATGCATTCACAGATTTTCTAACTCTTCTCCTCTAATTGTGTCTTACTTGGGGCGAAGTTAATGTCAAGGCATTGTTGTGGATGAGAGTGGGAAGATTTTTGTGTAGCACATATATGCATACACATTGGATTCATTTTCCAATTTTCCATTCGAAATACTTAATCCCTGACACTAACTCATAAACTACTAGACTCTGACTGCTAATCCTAATATGATGGAGAAAACTAACCCAAACAGAATAGAAATACAAGCAGTTCAAAGGAGGCATGGTGTATATTTGGACTTGCCATTTGCATTATGAAGGGTAGGTGTTATAAATCTAGTTAATTTTTAATTGAAATAGTTCTCCTTGTGTTTTTAAAGTTAATAAATATATAAATTCCTGTCTCCCTTTCCCTGTAGCCTATTCAGAACATGTATTTTTATATGCACATATAGAATCCTACCTGGTATCACATGTACATTCTTGTGAGGTGGCTGACTTGGCAGATACAAATTATGAGAAGAGATCACTCCTCCTAAACCCTGTTGGATCTTAAAATTCAACCTATGGGTGAGCTTCCTAGTTGAACAACATTAAACATAAATCCATGTTCAGTAAAAGAAATATTTTTGCATCTGTGGATGATATATATTTCATGATAAATTTCGATTGGCATATATATTGGTAATTTAATGTCTCTGCATGTGTGTTTTTTGTATATATATATATATATATATATATATATATATATATATATATATACTCTCCAGATTTTTCAAAATATGAAATATATGTGTCTTATATACACTCCCTAAATTCATTCATGTTCATGTGTATGGATTTATAATCAAGTATTCACAAGATTATTCTCAGAAATATTCATCCACCTGAAATACATATTTGTTACCAGTACTGAAAACTAACTTTAGTTAACGTTGCATACAAATACTAAATTTGTACAGTAACTGACCCAGTTTGACATCAATGCAAGTAGATTACTATGGGACATGATGTGTATTTTGAAATTCATTTTTATTCAACACTGCTACATTACTATTTTTTCAATTTATGCACATCATAAGATATATATTTCATCCACAAGTTAGCAAACTTATAGGCATTTGTTTCACTTTCAATAACTTCCTGCTTCAGAACACATGGATTCCTCCAGGTTTCTTGTCTGGTCTTTTCATGAGACTTCTTTCCAAACACATTATTTTCAACTTCCATAATCAATTTTGAAGCAAAACTCACACACTCTTCATGATAAATCATAATCCTAATATAACGTTTAGATGTTTAACTGGTTGGAATGAATGTATGTATATCAATATAAGATTTCCTGTATATTTTCAGATATCAATTGAATCCATTATTAAATTTGGAATCCATTATATTATTTATTCACAGTATTGTCTATTCATGCATTATCTCTATATTCATATCACAGGGTACACCTATTTGTACCCCCAATAATAATTTGTACATTTCGACACAGAAGCAATGGTCACACTTATTATTTTACCAATGTAAATGTCAGGCGAGCATCGGAGGAAGAGACTACCAGGGATTGTCTAATGCAACAGCCAAAAGTTTATGGGGGTCCAACATGCTGGGGCTCAGAGCTCCCTTGAATAGAGCAGAGAGCCCTGAGAACAGCTTAAGCAGAGCTTATATACTTTCCTTGGAGAGGGCAGGGAGGGAAGATTATTGATGGGTCAGGGCGAGTGGGCAGTTTGCGTGCAAATGGGTGAGGGAGTACATTCTGCAGTTTTGCAGTTGGTACAGAACATTCAGGGAACAAGATTAGCGAACAGTTCACAAGATATCAACAGTGTTTTGTTAAGCATACCGTAAAACTGGAAGTGACAATTACCTATTTTATTTACCTTTCATTCCCCACTTTCTTTTGGTTACATTAAATCATAATAGTGATCATTGAGGATGTCACATTTTATGTCTGCTAGTGTGGTATATTGATTTCTGATTACCATAAGTTTAACTTGTCCAATTTGAGCTTGGAGAAAGGAAACTACACGGTTGAGCAAACAGGGTCCTACAGTTAGCAATAATGTGAGGATTATTAATGGACCGGCCAGGGCTGATAAAAGCATAGTTACCCAGGGGGACTCTGTGAACCAAGACTCAAACCACCCTTTTTGGGCCTCTCTCTCTTGTTGATGCTCTTCAATGCGTCTTCTTAATTTAATCATAGATTCTTTTACAACTCCAGTATTGTAGGCATAATAACAACATTCTTCTCTCAATGCAGTTCAAAGGCCCCTTCTCTCATGAAGAGGAGGTCGAACCCTCGCCTGTTCTGTAAAACAACTTCAGAGAGAGAGGTTAAAGATTCTTGTAAAGCTGTGATGGTGGTTTTTTAATATCTTTAAGTTTTGGTCTATTGCTGCTTCTAATTGGGTCATTTGTTGTGTCCCATGGATTAGGGCAGTGGTTCCTGTGCCCTTCTCTGCAGCAACTACTATTCCTCATAGGATGGCTAAAGTGAAGGATACAGGTTGCCAGCAGAACCGGGTTGTATGCCCCCCTATTTGAAATTTAAATGATCCTGCCTCATGATAGAGCACTCGGGGAAACATCTGCACCATTACATAATTAATCACATCTGCTGATAATTTTATGAATAAACAATGTTTAAGTATATAGAATTATACTGTTGTAGGTATGGACAAGGCAAGGCACCTAAGATAGCACTAAAGACAGGGAAACAGTCCTATTTGATTGCAACCGGATATAGAGGGCATTGCTTCTGTTGTAATCAATTAATCCCCTGAATCCCAAGTTTAGGTAGTTTCAGAATTTTGTACCCAACATGTAAGGGAAAAGACTCAGAAATTCACAGTCTGCAGAAGTTCACAAAAAGCAGTTTTTAGTTCTGTTTTTATTTTCCTCTTCTCTGGGAAAGATAACTTATTAAGGACACCTGGGAGGGGGAGAGCTTTTTTCTTCTCTTTTATTTTCTCCCTGCCAGCTGTTACCATGGAGCCCAGTTGGTAACTTCTTTATCTTGGAAATGTAGCCATCTCTGGAAGCCTCAGCTCAAGGCCAGAGGCCTTGTTCACATATTTTGTGAAAAACTAGTAAGGGGGTGTCTAGCTTAGAAGTGCTGATTTTTCCAGCCAGTGGCCAAGTATAACAGAGCAACACGAAAAGAGGAAGTTTATCTAAACTGAACTCTTTTATAGGGACTTTGTTGCTGAAAGTCCTAAAGTCAGCCACGATGAAGACTTCTGGAGAAGGCCATTTAAGATTTTTCTGTGGGCCTGGTACAGAGGGGAAGACGGGGAAGGCGGGGGGTGAGAGCAGTTCTGTGGTTCTGAGAATGAGGAAAAAGAGATATAAAAGAATAATGGGAAAAGGGTTTGGGATTTTCCTGGCAACAAAACTTGAGCAGTAGAACAGGTAGAGCAGATGGGAAGACGGGAATGAGTATCTAAAAAGCCTGTGAGGGACTTTAAATTCTTAGTAACCTGTTTTTAGTGATGACAAAGCAACTTTAAAGGCCATTTTCATTACATCTTGGATAGGCGTCTGAGGGCACTCCTCAGCTGGTTTGAGCTTTGGGTTAGCTGGTAAGAGGACCTGGTGGGACCCGGTGTGGGCACTGACAGGAGAAGAGAGGAGTGAGTGGGTGGAAGGGTACCTCAGTACCTGCTGCCTCAGCATGGGGGCAATGGTCTGAGAACCAGCGGAGGTTTGGGGTTTTGATCTAGTAATTGGAGGGGAGAAATCAGGTTGTTGATGTGAGAGTGACAGCAGAGAATCTGGAGCAGAAGGATCTATTGGAGAAACATATTTCGTGATGTGAGCAAAGGAGGGAAAAGGCCTACACATAGGGGAATTTTCTTCAATCCTTTTGAGCACTTGCCGAAGTTGAAATAGTCACACAGAATTTGAGGATCTAGAGACCCCTCTGGGGGCCATCGGTTTTGGTTGTCTAATTGGTAATATGGCCAATACTGTGAACTGAATTTGATGAGGAGTTTGGGTTCCACCAGGCAGCCCCTGTATGCTCACATCCCCATGACTTACGGAAGAAGACGGCTTTTCCCCCACACAGCCGTGGTTGTTTGTGGCTTTGACAGTCCACCGGGCAAACATAGTAATCTAGGCTAGCCAACCTGCATCAGGCTTGCGTGTCCCTACATCCATAATGTTTGTTTCCATTATCTATGGTACGGGAGAAATTTAATGGAATTTTAGTGGGATCCTCTTCATCAGAGATATCCCAATTGGAAAGACGTATACCCAGCTGACAAATATCTGGGTGGAGAGTTGGCCACCAGGTCCCTAAGGGGGCTGTATGTGAGACAGACCATACTTCTTGTCTAATAGGATTTGTGATCAGCCATCGCTGCTGAATGGGCTGATGATGGTTAGGACTAGTGGTGGCCAAGGGGAGAGTCTATAGCCTTATCCACATGGCAAATATGCAATTTGAAAGGGTTACCAGTCTTTTCCACTTTCAAGCCAGAGTCTGGACAGGGCACAGGCTTGAGATGAGAATTAGGATCCAGGAAGTGATTCCGTCTACCTTTACCACTGTAGGTTTTATAAGTAGCACCTGGTATGGTCCTGTCCAGCGGGGTTCCAGGGATGACACCTGATGTCATCTTATGTAGATGAAGTCTCTTTTTTGATATCGATGTGGAGTCTCCTCTTCACCAGGTTGGTAGGCAGTGGCCAGCTGTTTTGACAGGTATCCCTGAGTTCTTTCAATAGCTTTAAGTTTGTCAAGCAAGGGGGTGTGGAAGGGATCGGTAGGTCTTAGAGTTGTGGTTAGGTCCTTACTGGAGGAGGGGCCCCATAGAGAATTTCATAGGAGGTGAGGTTACACAAAGAAACAGAGGGAGTATTTCTTGCATGAAACAGTGCATAAGGCAGGAGCATAGTCCAATCTTTGATGCCCTCTCTAAGCTTAATTTCGTTAAGGTCTCTTTAATGGTTCTATTAATTTTTTTAACCTGTCCTGAGCTCTGGGGTCTATAAGCACAATGTAACTTCCAATTTATCCCCAGGATCCTGGCTAACCCCTTACTTACCTGGGCCATGAACGCCGGTCCATTATCAGACCCTATTACCTTAGGTAGGCCGTATCATAGAAAAATATCTTTCAGGATTTTCTACCACCATTTGTGCCTTTTTTTTTGTGGGGAAGGCTTCAATCCATCCTGAAAATATATCTACAAACACTAGGAGATATTGAAGTCCATACCTTGCTGGCTAAATTTCAGTAAAGTCCACTTCCCAGAATTTCCTGGTCTGGTTGCTCATAGGTGCTTTCCTGCAGGAAGCTTGGAAGGGTAATTGTTCTATTGACAGAACGGACAGGGTTTTGTTACCCGTTCAGTTATGTCCTTTCGCTGTGAGTCGGTTAGTGGAAAACTCTGTTCTTGATCCTTCAGGAATGCCTGCAGTTTCTTTGGACCAAGGTGTGTGAATTGATGTACATTTTTAACGTAGTGTAAGGCTTTCTGAAATTTCAGGCTTGGCTCAGTGAAGTTGAGGAGTTCAGTGCCAGTGTCGTAAGATGTTATCAAAAGCTTGCTGGTGCTCAGGGGTCCATTGGAATTGGGCATCTCCCTTTAACAGCGGGTATAAAGGAGAAGTTAAGGACGCAAACACAGGAATCCATAACCTGCAAAACCCAGTAGTCCCAAGAAACTCTTTGTGTTGTCTGCTGCTGGGGGGGGGTATCTGCACAACCGTTTGTTTTCTGGGCTCAGTGAGCCAACGTTTACCACCTCTAAGGGAATAGCCCAGGAAGACTACTTCTTGCTGGCAAATTTGGGGTTTTTTGGAAGAAGCTCTATACCCGAGTTGAGCAAGCTTACATAATAGTGCTTGGTTCCCAGACTCACAGTTTTCCTTGGTGTTGGCTGCAGTAGCAGGTCATCCACGTATTGAAGCTGGGTGACTTCGGGGTGCATAGTTCTGAAGTTGTTGACATCTCTGTGGAGGGCTTCATCAAAGAGAGTGGGGGAGTTTTTGAACCCCTGTGGGTGTCTAGTCCATGTTAGTTTACCATACGTTCCGGTTTCTGGGTCTACCCACTCAAAAGCAAACAGAAACTGACTGTCTTTATGCAGAGGCATGCAAAAGATAGCATCTTTATGTCCATACCATTTTTACTCAGGGTTCAGAGTGATAAGCAGATTGTACAAATTATTTACCGTGGGGTGAATGTCCTGCACTCTGTTGTTGATCTCTCTTAGGTCTTGAATGGGGATAGTGACCAGTTCCTGGATTTTTTACTGGTAGCAGGGGAGTGTTCCAGGCCGATTGACAGGGCCTTAGGACCCTAAAGCCAGATATTTCTGAATATGTGGCCTTAACCCATCTTTAGCATTTTTGCTCAGAGGATGTTGTTTGACATTGATTGGGGAGGCTGAGGTTTTTAACTCCACTGTTCTTGGAGGTTGTTTCATGGCTAGGCCTAACCCAACAATTTTTGCCCAGGCATCTGGGTAATCTGTTATCCATTTCTGGAGTAGCTTGCCTGTTTGATCATTCTTGGGGTGTGTGAAAAGTGGATGTTCATCTTCGACTGACATTTATAAAGCCATGACTATAGGAGTTTTTAATGAAGGATTTAGAAATTTCATTTTGGGGCCTTCGGGGTAAAAAGTTGTTTTGGCCCGGAGCTTACTGAGCAGATCTCTGCCCATCAATGGGGCCAGGCATTCTGGGATTACTAGGAAGGAATGTTGGATTTTTCCTTTCCCCATGTCCATGGTCCTCTTAGTTGTCTAAGTCTGATATTTACTGCTGTTAGCCCTTTGAACTAGAGACCTTTTATTTGATAGAGGGCCCAGTGGGGCCTTAAGGGCTGAGTATACTGCTGCTGTATCCACTTCAAAGTTTATGGGGTCCCCTTCACTTCAAAAGTTACCCTGAGCTCGGGGAAGGGATCTGAGCCCCGACATTCTCAGTCAACCTCCAGAGTCAGAAAGGCTGTCTGGCGTGGCTGTCTCTTTCTAGGGCACTTTTTGGCTCAGTGTCCTTTTTCTTTACAGTAGGCACATTGATCTGAGGCCAAGGGTGGCCTCTGGTGGGGACCCAGGTATCGCTTCTTGTCTCCCTGTTTCTTAATTTCTGGCCTATTTATTGTTGTGACCAGGACCTTAGTTAATACCTTCATCTGTCTTTTTCATCTGTCATCCTCCCTTTGCTCCCTTTCGTTCTCTCTGTTTCTCTCTTATAGGATACTTTCTCGGCTACCCTGACTAAATCTCTCAAAGTCATATCTTGTAATCCATCTAAGTATTGTAACTTTCTTTTAATATCCAGATCAGCTTGCCCAATGAAGGCCATCATGACATATGTCTTTTGATCCTCTGCCTGAAGATCGAAAGGAGTATATCTCCTATATGCCTCCATAATTCTCTCTAGAAACATAGAGGGATATTCATCAGGCCCTTGAATAATCTCTCTTACCTTGGCCAAATTATTTGGTTGGCTAGCGGCCGGTTGGAAACCCACTATTAGGGCCCGGCAATAAGTGGACAGATGCTCCCTACCTTCAAAGGTGTCGGGGTCCCAGTTGGGTCAGTGCAAGGGTAAGCCGGCTTTGATAATGTTGGGAAGTTGTGTTGGTCACCCATCTGGTCCGAGGATATTTTTTTCTAGCTTCCAGAAAGTTTCTCTCTCGTTCCTCTGTCATGAAGAGAATCCCTAGGATTTGTTGGCAGTCATCCCAAGTAGGCAGGTGTGAAAACGCCAGGGAGTTCTTTGAGTTCTTTTAGCCGGGCCAGCTTCCTCCAGGGAAGGAGGGGCTGTGTGTGTGACAAGGGGGAGTCATCTGGTGGGCGCTGGGCCGGCCTAGCTTTCTCCAATGGCGGAGAGGCTGAGTCAGCAGCAAAGGAATCACTTAGAGGTTGTTGGGGGTTGGTGGACAACGGTAGCGGATAAGAAGGGTAGGAGAGTCCAGTAGAGTCTTGAGACTCAGGGAGAACAGAGGTTGGAGGAGGAAGAGCAGAGGGTTTGTGAGATGGAATCATGGTGGAAGGAGTAGGAGTGGGCGCAGAGACAAAGAAAGGCTTCACCCATATAGGAGGAGATTTGCAGAGGTCCTGCAAAGTTAAGATATATGGCTGTTGATCTGGATGTCTATGTGGCCCGGTTGAAAGACAAAATCTCTGACGTTTCAAATTAGTGGGAAGTAGATGTTTCTAGGGGCTATCCAACTCCAAAGGTGGGTCATTCTGAGGCACAGAGCGTCTGCCAGGTCCAGCAATTTACTGAAAAAGAAAGATTCTGGGCCTTGCGCAGACTTTGGTCCAGTGATCAAGGGTCAGGAAGAGAGGTGTTGAAGTGCTCTGTCCCAAAATGAGAGATACACAAACAGTGAAAGCAATCACACACTACACTGACAAGACAAGACAATAAAGACAGGCAATGGACGTCCAATACTGAGGCCAGGACTGAGTAGCCGGCAAAACCTGATGGGCTGGCAATACTGAATCCGAAGCAAAATATCACTGAGTCAAGGAGACTATTGTTCCTCGATTTCCTGAGTCCTCTGGGGCATCCCCCAGGGACGTGGCCTGTGGGTCTGTGACACGTATGTCAGCCTTTGTCAGAGAGAGCTCACGCTCATCACCAATAGCCATTTTTCCAAGCCCTAACCTGAAACCTAAAACCAAAAAGAGTTCCCTTACTTACCCTGAAAGGAGCCCCTTGGGGATCTTTCATCCGCCGCTGCCGGATCTTTCTCGTGCCTCCAGATGTAAAGATCGGGCAAGCATCAGAGGAAGAGACCACCAGAGGAATGTCTCATGCAACAGTAAATGGTTTATTATGGGTCCAGCATTCTGGGGCTCAGAGCTCACTTGAATAGAGCAGAGAGCAATGAGAACAGCTTAAGCAGAGCTTATATGCTTTCCTTGGAGAGGGCAGGGAGAGAAGTTTATTGATGGGTGAGGGCAAGTGGGTGGTTTGCGTGCAAACGGGTGAGGGTATACATTTGCAGTTTGGCAGTTGGGGACAGCACATTCTGGAAACAAGATTAGCAAACAGTCCTCAAGACTTCAACAGTGTTTTGTTAAGCATACAGAAAAACAGTAAGTAACAAGTACCTATTTTATTAACCTTTCACCAAAGCCTAAATGGAAAGTGAGCATGGATTACTAAA